>NC_063359.1:6546745-6607561 GCF_021869965.1 Rhincodon typus
CATCGCTGCCCTTCTCTTTCTAGTAGTAGTCGCAGGTTTGGCAGGGACTGTTTGAGGAGACTTAGTGAGTAATGCAGTGCATCTTATAGAATATAGACACTACCACCACTGATGAAGGGTGTAAATGTTGAACGTGGTGATAAGAAGGCCAGTTAAGTGAGCCACTTTGACCTGCATGGATTTGAGTTTCTTGAGTTTCTTAAATACAACGTTTCCTGTCTCAAACCTGCTTTTGCAGTGACAATATTAAAATGATTAGTTCAGTTCAATTTCTCATCAATGGTAACACCTAGACTGTTGATCGTGGCGGGATTCAGCAATGGTAATACCATTGAACATCAAGGAGTGACAGTTAGATTTTTCTCTTGTTGGAGATGATCATTGCCTGACAGTTCAGAGGCACGAAAGATATTTACCACTTATCAGCCCAATTTTGAATGTTGCCCAGTCCCTGCTGTGGATGGGCACAGACCATTTCAGTGTCTGAGTTGTCAAGGATGGTTTAAAGTTTTGCCAAAAGATCGGTAGCTCAGGTTGTGGGTGAGGTTGTTGACTTGCTCACTGAGCTGACTTGTTTTTGTTCAGATGTTTCATCACCATGTTAGGTAACATCTTCAGTGGAGCCTCCGATGAAGCGTTGTTATTCTACTCCTTTATTAATGGATGGGAGAGTATAAATTCCATGCAGAGTAGAATAGCATAGCTTCATTGGAGGCCCCACTGATGATGTTAGCTAGCATGGTGATGAAACGTCTGAACGAGAGCAAGCCAGCTCGGCGAGCATGTCCACAGCCTCAGTCGAGAATGGTGCTGAGCATTAGTGAAAATCCACTGGAAACATGAGATCAGGAGTTGAGTGTTCCTGTTGCAATCCAAACTGAGTGAAATTGTGACAAAAATTCTGAAGAAGGGTTGCTGGACTGAAAACATTAACTCTGCTCTTATCGCTACAGCTGCTACCAGACCCTTGTACGTTCTACTGGGTAGCACTATCGATGACCACCCACCCACACCCACACCCCCACCCCGCCCCGGTTACTTTGCTGACGAATGAGAGTGGACACACAGAGCAGTAATTGGCCTGGTTGCATTTGTCCTGCTTTTTGCGTATAGGACATACCTGGGCAATTTTTCACATTTCTGATGAAGGGTCTAGGCCCGAAACGTCAGCCTTTCTGCTCCTATGATGCTGCTTGGCCTGTTGTGTTCATCCAGCTCTGCACCTTGTTGTCTCGGATTCTCCAGCATCTGCAGTTCCTACTATCTCTGATTCAATTTTTCACATTGTTGGATTAATGCCAATGTTGTAGCTCCATTGGAAAGTTTGCTCAGGGACTCAGCCAGTTCTGGACAACAAGTCTTCAGTATATGGCCAGAATATTGTCAGGGCCCATAACCTTTGTATCATGAAGTGTCTTCAGCCATTTTTTTGAAATCACAAGCATTGAATTGAATCGGTTGAAGAATGACTCCTGTGATGCTGGGGACCTGAGGAGAAAGTCAGCCATTGATCAACCACTTGGCACCTCCGACTAAAATTGATGCAAATACCCTAGTTGTGTCGTTTGCACTGATGTCCTGGGCTCTTCCTCATTGACTTTAGGGAAATCTGTTGATTTGCTTTTAGTTGTTCAGTTATCCACTGCTATTCTCATCTGGTTTTGAGTTAGATCTGTTCTGTTAGAATCCCTACAATGCAGGTAGAGGCCATTCAGCCCATTGAGTGTACACCAACCTTCCAAAGAGCATCCCATCCAGACCCACCCCAACCCCATATCCCCGCATTAACCATGGTTAATTCACCTATTTTGCACATCTCTGGACACTACAGGACAATTTAGCACAGCCAGTCCACCTAACCTGCACATCTTTGGACTATGGGTGGAAACTGGAGCACCTGGTGGAAACCCATGCAGACACGGGAAGGATGTGTAAGCTCCACACAGACAATCATCCGAGGCTGGAATCGAACTTGGGTCCCTAGCACTGTGAGGCAGCAGTGCTAACCCCTGAGTCACTGTGTTGCCCTGTTGGTGTGGGATCGTTTAGCTGGGCTGTTTGTCCTGTTTTTGGCACATAGTTACTGCTGTGTTGTAGCTTCTCTGGATTGACAGCCCATTTTTAGATATCCTCCTGGCATGACCACCTGTATGCTTTAGTGAACCAGAGTTGATCTCCAGGCTTGATGGTTATGGTAGAGTGGGGTGTATGTTGGGCCATGAGTTTGCAGGTCGCGTTAGCGGAAGATTCTGCTGCTGTTGATGGCCCATAGCGCCTCATGAATGTTCAGTCTTGAGCTGCTAGAACACAGCACAATGTAAAATACTCTCAATTTGCAAGCGGGACTTTGTTTCAAAAAGGACTGAGCAGTGGCCACTTCTACCAATGCTGTCAAAGACTAGTTACTACAGGTAGATTTAGTGAGGTGGAGGTCAGGTACGTTTTTCCTTCTTGTTGGGTCCCTTTAGCCCAACAAGTCCACACCGACCCTCAGAACATCCCACCTAGACCCATCCCCCTGTAAACCCACCTAATCTACACATCCCTGAACACTACGGACAATTTAGCTTGGCCAGTTCACCTAACCTGCACACCTTTGGACTGTGGGAGGAAACTGGAGCACCTGGAGGAAACCCACACAGACACGGGGCGAATGTACAAACTCTACACAGACAGTCGCCCGAAGGAGGAATCGAACCCGGCTCCCTGGTGCTGTGAGGCAGCAGTGCTAACCACTGTACCACTGTGCCACCCTATGTGGTGATGTACTTCCTCCATCTGGTGATCAACAAGGAGGAGTGCAGTTTCATCAACTGAGGGATGGTGGGAGGGTATGTGGTAATCAGCAGGATTTCCGAATCCATGTTTGACCTGTTTCCATGGGGCCCAGAGTTAATGTTGGGGACAGACTCCTTCCTGACTTGTACCATTGTGCCACTCATGCTGGAACGACAAGATATTCCCAGATGGTGGTGTTTGGATCATTTCCTGCAACGTATTTGTATAATTATGACTAGACAGCTCTCCCAATTTTAGCTCAATTCCCCAGATTTTGGTAAGGAGAATGTTGCAGAGTCAACAGGGCAGTGTTTGCTGTTGTCATTTCTGGTTAGGGTTAGGGTGCTTGTTTGTCTCTCTGGTTTAAGACCATAAGAAATAGGAACAGCAGTATATCGTTTGGCCCCCTCTGGCCTGCTCTGTCATTCACTAGGATCATTGCTGATCCAAAACATCTCACACCCACTTTGCTGTCCTTTTCCCACAACCCTTGATTTCCCTACTGTTGTAGTAGTTTGATATAACTGAGTGGCTTCCTTGCGCCACTTCAGAGGCACATAAGAGTAAACAACATTGCTGTGGGTCTGGAGTCAAATGTGAACTATACCAGGTAAAATTTCCTTCTCTAAAAGGTATTAGTGACCAAAATTGGTCTTCACAACAGTTGACAGTGACTACTGAATACCATTAGGCTACATTTAAATTCCAAATTCATTGAATTAAATTTCACCTCCTGCCCTGGTGTGATTCAAACCCATGTGCTCAGAACGTGAGCTTGGGCTTTTGAATAACTGGTCCATTGACCTTACCACTACACCACCACCTCCCCTTTAAGATGATAAGAGAGAAAGATGAAAACTAGTTTAATAGATTGGAGTGAAATAGATTTTGAGGGGCTGAGTAAACAAATTGTGAAAGCAAACACTGAAGTAAAATAACAATAGAAAACATTTAAAAACGTGCTCAACAGAATGCAGGAGAATTCTGTTTCTCTAAAAGGAAAGAGAGAAACGAAACAGTAGGAAGACTCCATGGATGAATAAAGACCTCAGAATAATTGAGGGTTAGGAAAGAGTCATATGTTAAGTTCATAGATTGCAGAGGAGTACATAATAAGAGAGAATTCAAAGAGATTGTGAGAAATAAAAACAGAAGACAATTAGGCAGGCAAAGAGGAACTATAAAATTAAATTATGAACATAAAACGAAATAGTGAAACATTTTATAGGCACATCAATAAAAAACGTAAGGCTGTGACAGGAATAAGATCTTGAAGAGATAGACAGGATAATGTCCCAGGTGATGACAGAGAGATGGCAGATGTGTAAAATAATTATTTTCCAGGGAGCCAGAAGTAGATGAGCAATCAGATGATACATTTGAAATTTTTTAAAAGGATCTATTCAACAAACTAAATAATGCAATAAGTAACAGGAATGCGTCAACACATTTACAGAATTGGCAAATGAAGTTCTACACATAAATGTGTGGCTGTACATTTTGGTAGGAAGAATATGAAGGTCATTTATTACTTGGAAGGCGTAGGTCTAGGTGGGTAGAGGGGCAATGAAATCTTAAAATATAAACACCCCCATCACTCACTGCAGGTTTACAAGGCCCTAAGATACAAACTAAACACTAGACTTTATTTCTAGAAAAATGGAATTGAGAAGTAGGGGAGTTATGTTAATGTTGAAAATGAAAACAGGTGTAATATGCATGTCCACAATTTAACCTGTTCTCCCTAACCTGCTTTTTTACAGCGCTGCATTTGCAGAACACATCAAAGTAATGGATTAGGTGTGTCTCTGTGGATAGATTTCAGAATAGTGAACAGCAGGACAAATTTGTCCAGATTCACTCACTATTACACATGATTACCTAGAACATGTGGGACAGAAACAGGCCACTTGGCACAACCAGACCATGCCGACCTTTCTGCTCCCCTCGAGCCTCCTCCACTTTTTTTTCTCATCCATTGTAACCATTTGTTCTCTTCTCCCCTAAATACCTATCCAGCTTGTTCTTTAAAGCATTTATTCCATTTGCTTCTACCATTCCCTATGGTATCATATTTCTCATTATTGCTGCTGTTAGAGTGTCAACGTTTCTCTGAATTCTATACTATTTTCTTGGTGATTATCTTATACCGATGTTCTTTATTCTGACAATAAAAAGGAGGGCTAGGAAAGGTAATCTGTAATGTCAAAATGAGTACAATCTCTGTACGTTATTATGCCTATTTTCATTTCTACAGTTGGATCCTGAAAGCACAAGGGAGATTATGGAAGAGGTTGTCCATAAATCAGCCCTGATTTCAGAACATGTTGGACTCTGGTCACTGCAGAGTTGGGTGTAACACAGCACTTGAGATTTCCGCAAAGTTCGTTCGTCTAGATACAAACCTTTTGAAGAGCTGGCATTAAACTGCACACTGACCCTGGTGTAGTGCAGGGGGTTGGGGAAGATGGGGTAGTTTGTGGAGTTGTGCTGAGGAGGAGGAGAATCAGTACAATACAAGAAGTGTATCACAGACTGAAAGAAAACTGCCACAGCAGATGTTGCATTGCACTGTCCTAGAAACGTTCTTCATAAGTTTTTCAAAACTACGAGATGACTGTATTCAATCACTAATAACCATGGGCAGTGTTATTGTGATGTTTCATATATAATGTAGATTTATCCACATACTCGTAATCAAGCAGGTTAATGCTAAGAGAAAATAAGAAGTATTGAGCACTAATTCTGTTCTTTGTTCTTTCAGTCCCTCATGTCCACAACTGCGTTTGGGCTTGGTTCGAAGTATTTTGCTCTCTATGAGGTGGCAGGTGTTGGAATTCAGTGGCATACCTTGAATCAGTCACCAGTAGAAGGAGATGATTTCAACCTTCTGCTCTCCATGGTCATGCTCATCGTCGATGCTACAGTTTATGGAGTACTGACATGGTACATCGAAGCTGTTCATCCAGGTATTACTTAATCTCTCACCCATCATATTTATGCAGTTTTCATTGACAAGTGTTTGAAGACATTGTATCAAATGGTCCATTCTACCTTCCTGTGCATGTGTTCAGCCTCTGGCTTCCTGTCACAATCCATCTTGTTGGTTATGTTCATCCATTAGCTATCAATTAGCAAGTAGCAGCAATTAAGACATTACCAAGTTCTTTGTAAGTTGAGGTTGATCCGGAGAATTTGATTTCCCATTCCATTCTAGTGACCCTGTGCCTACTGCTCCAGGGTTAAAGGGGTCAGAGTGTATGGGGAGAAATTGGGAACAGGGTATGAGTTGGATAATCAGCTGTGATCGTATTGAATGATAGATTAGACTCGAAGGGCCAAATGGCTTACTCTTGATCCTATTTTCTGTGTTTCTACTTTTTGACAAATACATGTCTTTTCTGTCATTATTTCAGTTCTGTTTTCAGCTCTGTTATTGAACATTGCCTTTATATATTGTCTTTTCATCAGAAATGCACTCTGAACTGTTGACGGCTAGAATTCACACAGACTTTTTTTTAGAAAGGTTTGGCTTTTATCTCAAGGATTTTAGAATACAAAGTGTAAAAGTGATGCGTTGGTTGTCTAGAGCCTTTATTAGATCCGCCTGGATTGCAGGTAATTAGATCAGGAAAGATGAATTTACTTTAGAAGATTCTACAGCGCACCCGGTAGAGTTATTGTAGTGCAGTGAGTAGTAGCATCCCTGTATCTAAACCAGAAGCTCCATGTTCAAGTCCCACTCTAGGACTTGATGACCAAGCAGGATGCATTCGTAATTGAACATTGGAACCAAACAGGTTGACAAACTGTAGATCCTTCTAATATATGCCAGTGGCAGGTGGTAAGAATGGGCAGGTTTTCTCATGAACCGTGTGATGGAAAGAACATTGGACTCCCTATGATCACTGACCATAGCTGGAGCCCATAACCTGGGCTTTCCAGTTAAAATATAACTTGCTGCCATCACAGAATGATATTCAGAATGATGTATTCACCAGAATGATAGAGGAACATAAATTATTCTATTATAAGGGCCAATAACTTGTTTTGTATTAGTTTGAAATGAAAGGGTTGAAGGTTGATCTAACTAGGAGGCTAACAATTATAACTAGTTCCCAGGAAGATCTGGGTTCAAGTCCCACTAGTCCCAGAGACGTAAAATAACATCACTGAGCAGGTTGATTAGAAAATAGGTTATAATTGGGTCCAATCAGGTCAAATGGTGAATTGTCCGATTAGTTGTGGAGTCCAGGCCCATTGAACGTAATCTTCATTCAGAGTTAGGACAGTTAGGTCCTGAATCAGGAATTACTTCTGGAACCACTTCTCCCAGAATGCTGTTGACATTGATTCAATTGAAACCTTCCAGAGAGTTTTTTAAAACATTTTTTTCAATTTAACCTATTTTTCCTAATCAACCTGTTCAGAAATATTATTACTCGCCTTTGGAGCAGGTGAGACTTGAATCCAGGCCTCCCAGTCCAGGGGTTGGGACACTACCACTGTGCCACGAGCGGGCCCTTAGCTTTTTTTTATTAGGTAAAGGAATCAATGAAAGATAAATGGAATTGAGTACAGATCCGTCAGGATTTAACTGAACAACAGCAAAGGTTCAAGAGGCTGAAAGATCTACTTTTGTTTCTATATTCCTAAGAAAATCTACCAGAAGCATAAAGTCCAGTAATTAATTTTGGTTGGATGGCTCATATTGTTATTCTCATCTGGTTCCAAGTGACAAGATTTTGAAGCAGGAGCTCTTGACAATGGTTCATCAAATCTTTTTCAAATTGTTACTTAAATGATGCTATGTTGATAAATCGTTGCTTTACGGTTAGTAATCATTGTTGCGAAACTGATTGTCTTTCTGTGGATTGAAGAGGAATTTAGAGGATTGACAATCCTTGTTCTCTTAAGGATAAAGATCTCAGATTTTTGGTGATGCAGAGGCACAGAACTTTGTTTGTGCAGAACCAGTCTACTCTCTGATGGATGAAGGCCTTGATATTGTTGGTCCAGCTGTACCTTGCCTTTCAGGATCCTGAGATTTTGTTAGTCAGATTTTAGTGAATTTCACTGTTGCAGCTGGTTTATTAAATGAAATAAATCTAATTTAAGAACAAAAACAAAATGAAATTTCTGAATGTGTTAGAGTGATGCAAGGAAAATCATCAAACACACTTGGATATGTACCATTATGATAGTTTTTGTTTGTGTCCTTGAACTCATTTTGTTTTGGTTCTGCACACCAGCCTAGTGCCCATGAAATGATTTGCCAGTCAATCTATGTAATGTGATAGCAGGTTGTCTGGCTTTAAATAAGATTCCAATCTGCAAAGTATTGATTTCATGGGGACAGTTTGACAGGACATGAAGTACAATCAGTTTGATCTCTCCTTGGAGATGCAGATCAAGTATAAGAACATTTTGTGTGAAAAATTGGCACCACACTTCTTGATATGAGCATTTATTCTTGGTTCAATCAATTGGCAGACTGAATATGTTAAGCTGTCCTTTTCTGTTTTAACGTTGTAAACTACCCCTTTGAATGTTCAGTCCTACTTTGACATTGCCCTTTCTAGTTCTTAATATTAATTTTGAACTCCAAGAAGTTTGTTTTGACTGGCTCAACATTGTTTTCATATGCATGAAGAGATATTCCAATTTATCATTGTGTGATAACTGTGAAGTGTGGAGATTTAAATATTTGCCAAATTGGGAAAGAGGATTTGAAAGTCATATAATTGACCATTTTAAAATTGCAAGTGGTTAATACACATAATGTGCCCTGTTTATTAGCATAATACTTGTGCAGTTATGTTTATGTGGAGAAGCAAATGTATTAAAGGTATTAGTTTCATGCTTACCATATAAAGGTAAAGTCACAGAGTCTTACCAAACCATTAGGCTACTCTCTCATTAGAGAGAGATCATTGCTTTACAATAAATAAATATATGTAGAATCCTGGCAAACTTGCTAACATATCCTTTTACATCTAACACAGATTTGATAAACAAAATTTGTATATTAATACAGAAGAAAGCAACATAACATAATCTCAGCTTTCTGGTGATGTCTCTGGATGTCTCAATTTTGTTTTCATGGAATCGTACAGTACAGAAGAGGCCCTTTGGCCCATTGAATCCGTGCCAACAAAAAACTACTCCAAATCTGCACTAGTTTCATTGTCCAGAACCTGGTCCATTAGCTTGAATGTCTTGACATTTCAAGTGCTCATCCAAGTATTTTTCAAAGGTTGTGAGGTTTCCTACCTCAGCTACACTCCCAAACAGTGCATGCCAGACTTTCTCCACCTTCTGGGTCGAAAACAAATCCTCAAAACGCCTCTAAATCTCCTGCTTTTCACCTCAAGGTTATGTCCCCTTGTTATTGACCCTCCAATTACGGAGAACACTGCTTTCTATCCACCTTGTCTATACCCATCGTAATCTTATACACTTTGATCAGGTTCCCCACTAGACTTCTCTGCTGTTTCAATAAGGTCGTCTCTCTTTCTGCTGAACTCTAATGAGTACAGGCCCAATCTACTCAACCTCCCTGCATTTTTCATTCGATAATTTGACCAAAACTGCAGTCCGTATTCTGTGTGTGGTTTAAAAATGGCTTGTGTAGTTTTACAAGAGTTCACTTTTTTATATTCCGTTCCATTTGAAATAAAGGCCAACATTCCATTTGTCTTCTCTACTGTCTGCTGAATTTGTATATTAGCTTTTTGCGATTTCTGCATAAGGATTCACAAATCCATCTGTGCTGTAGCTTTCTGTAGTCTTTCTCCATTAAAATAATATTCACCCCCTCTATTCTTTCTGCCAAAGGAATTTGCTGCAATCCTTAACATCCTTAGTTGTGTAACCTCACATGTTTTCCCACATTGTATTCCATCTGCCAAGTTTTTGCCCACTGTAGACATCTTGTGCTATTCTCAACTCTTCTCAACTATCTTTGTGTCATCCTCAAACTTCACTGTGTTCACTTTCTTTATCCAAGTTGTTAATACATTTTGTAAATAATTGAGATTCCATCACTGATCCTGTAGCGCTCCACTAGTTACAGAAAATACCCCCTTCATCCCAACTTTCTATCTTCTTTTAGTTAGCTAACCTTCTGTCCATGCTAATATACAGAAGTTAACACCATAGGCTTTTCTCTTATTAAATAGCCTTATGTGCAATACCTTGCCAAAAACCAAATCAAAATTTCAAATATATTAGATCTACTGGTTCCCCTTTATCTATCCTGCTTGTTGTCTCCTCAAAGAATTCAAATAAATTTCCCCAGCATGATTTCACCTTCATAAAACTGTGCACTGCTCTAACATCCTTTAGAATAGATTCTAATATTTTCCCAAAGACAAATGTTAAGCTAACTGGTCTATAGTTAACAAGGTGTAGAGCTGGATGAACACAGCAGGCCAAGCAGCATCAGAGGAGCAGGAAAGCTGATGTTTCGGGTCTAGACTAGCCCGAAACATCAGCTATGCTGCTTGGCCTGCTGTGTTCATCCAGCTCTACACCGTGTTATCTCAGATTCTCCAGCATCTGCAGTTCCTACTATCTCTGGTCTGTAATTAGCTGTTTTCTGTCTCCTTCCCTTGTTGAATGAAGGTGTTACATTGGCAGTTTTCCAATCTTGTTAGACTTTTCCAGAATTGAAGGATTTCTAGAAGATGAACATCAGTAAACCCACTATCTCTGTAGTTACTTCCTTTGATATCCAAGGTTGAAATCATCAGGTCCAGGGGAATTATTAATCTTAAGACCCATTAGTTTCCCTAATTTTTTTCTCTCCTGTTAATCATGGTTTATATTTCCTCCTCCCTTTTGCCCCGATTATTTTGTATTTTTGAAATGCTACTAATGTACTCTCCCACGAAGACTGATGTAAATTATTTATCCAACTCCTCTGCCACTTCCTTGTTCTGCGTTATTTCCCCACTCATTCTGTCATGAGGCCTAAGTTCACCTTGGCCTCCCTTTTCCTTTAAATGTATTTGAGAAAGCTCTTACTATCCATTTTTATAATGCTTGCTAGTTTGCCTGAATGTTTACTTTCTCCCTATTTTTTGTCATCTTTTGATTTTTGAAACTTTGCTATGATTTTTGTTACATTGTCTGTTTATTTCTTTAAGTTTGCTATGATCCTTAACTTCCTTAGTTGACCATAGTTCACTTACCACTTTGTAGGATTCTTCTTTCTCACCGGGGGTAATGCTTTGATGCGAGTCATGAAGTATTTTCTTGAATGTCTACCATTGTTCGTCATCTGTCTTTTCTGCTAAAACTCTTTTGTAAGTCCACGCCAGTGAACTCTGCCCTCATTCCTTTGTAATCGTGTTGTTTCCAACCCAAGTTTACACACTGAATGCTAAATTCTACAGTGTTGTGGGCACTGTTTTCTTGGAGATCTTTTACTCAGATGTTGTTATTGAATCTGCCTGATTACGCATCATCAGATCAAAAATAGATTGATTCCTCATTGGATCCATAACCTATTGTTCTGGAAAACTATCTTGAATACACTCTGAGTCCTGCTTTGTGGCTACCTCTGCAAAGCTAATTTACACAATCTAGATGAAGATTAAAGTCACCTTGATTAATGTACTTCCTTTTTCACATGTCCTCATTATCTCCTGGTTTATTCTATGTCCTAAAGTTTAGTTATTGTTAGGGGCCTATAGGCTACTCCAACCAGTGTGTACTTCCCCTTGTTATTTCTTGTTTTCACCATCTCAATTTGACATCTTCCAGTTCAAGATCATTTCTTGCTATCATATTTATTCCATCTGGTACTAACAAACTTACCTATTCACCCTTCCTTCCTGCCTATCCTTTGGAAAAGACGCATACTCCTGAATATTTAGTTCCAGGCTGAATGTAGAAGATTCAGAGAGGAGTTAGAAAAGCAAATATGGGGAACAAAGAGAGAGAGAAGAAACTGGTAGCCAAAATAAAAGGGAATCCAAAAGTTTTTGATTGACGTACAATTATAAGTACTAAAAGAAGGAGTGGGACCATTTCAGGACAAAGAAGGAGATTTAAATATGAGGCAGAGGGCATGGTGGAAATATTAAACAAATACTTTACAGCTACCTGCAACAGGAAAAAAAAGTACAACTCAGCTCATGGTGAAAGAGAAGGTAATTCAGAGACTTGAAGGGTTTAAAATTGATAAGTAAGAGTTATCGTATAGGCTGCCTCTACTTAAAGTTGGTAAGACACCAGGATTGGATGAGATGCATCCAAGGATACTGAGAAAAGTGAGTGAAATTGCAGAGGCACTGACCAGAATTTTTCTATCTTCCTTCAACTCGGGGATGGTAACAGTGGACTGAAAATCGCATTTTAAAAAAGTGTGTTAAAAATATATCTAACAACTGCAGGCCGGACAATTTAAACTTGAAGATGGGAAAGCTTCTAGAAAAGATCATTCATGACAAAATGAATAGCCATGTGGAGAAATACATGTTAATTAAGGAAAGCTAGCAAGGATTAAGAGCAAATCGAGTTTAACTAATTTGTCGACTTATTTTGAAGAGGTAAGAGAGGGATGGTGAGGGATGTGCTATTGATGTGTACATTGAATTATGACCAGGCTTAGTACACAGCTCAACATCAAGTTAAACCTTGAACTTCATCAAAATGAAGTAGCCAATTGCAAAGTTTTCTTGAGTGAAGGGAGGAATTTTATTACTGACTAACCCTGAAAGAAATAACAAAAATGAAACAGCAAACACACACATACACACAAACACAACTAATAAGTTTACAAAAGAAAGGGGAGAGTGTGTTTTCACAGCTCTTTAACTGTTGTCTTGATTCCTCAGAGAGTGAGAGACTTTGTTAAAAGTGGCATGAAGTTTGATGGATTGAAAGACAAATGATTGAGTTGGATCGAGTAGGAAGAGAGTTGCTAATTACAGTTATAGAAAGAAAGAGAGCCACATGGCACCAATAGAAATGAAGACCCAACAACAAAGGAGTTATGTAGTGGTAATGTCAGCTGACAAGTAATTCAGAATCCCACATTAATGCTCTAAGAACATGGGTTCAAGCCCCACCATGGCCAATGGTGAAATTTGAATTCAGTCAAAATGTGGAACAAGAAAAGTTAGCCTAATGGTGACCACGTGACTCTGCTGATCATCGTAAAAAATCCTCTAGTTCACTATGGAAGGAAATCTGCCATCTTTATCTGGTCTGGCCTGGTAACTCCAGACCCACAGCAACGTGATTGACTCTTAACTGCCCTCTAGGCAATTAGGAATGGACAATAAATGATGGCCTACACAGCCTAAAGAAAGAAGCACAATGAGCACTTGGATAGAAAGAAGAACAACCAAATAGGGGGATAACTTAGAGATGTGGATTAAGGAAGGAGTGAGGAAGAATGAGGAATAAAGCAACATAATGTCAATGGATCCTTGAGGCCAAGGTGCAAACTTTTTAGGTGAAAACTGAATGATAACTTCTTTTTGTATTCTGTATGAATTATTTAAAACTCTGGCTTGGCCTCAACTAGAGTTTTACAACTAGTTCTGGGTACCATATTTTAGGAAGGATGTGTAAATAGTAGAACGAGATGAATTTAAGGGGAAGCTAGATAAGCACACCATAGAGAAAGGGATTGAAGATTATGTTGATAGGGTTAGATAAAGAGAAATAGGAGGAGGTTCGTTTGGAGCATGGACTTACCGAGCTGAATGCTTTGTTTCTGTGCTGTAAATAAGTATTGGTAATTTGTAGCTCCTTGTCTTATACTATCCCTTAGGTACACCACCCAGGCAGTAAATAGTTCCATTTCAGTTACTGTGCACTGTACTTAGAGTAGAATTTCTGCTGAGAACGTTTTAAAAATAAAGGGAAGATTTGCATTTATAGTCATACGGCACGGAAACAGGCCTTTCGGCCCAACTCATCCATGCCAACCAGGTTTCCTAATCTGATAGTCCCATTTGCCTGTGTTTGGCCCCTGTCCCTCAAAACCTTTCCTTATCCATGTACCTATCCAAATGTCTTTTAAGTATTGTAATTGTATTCGCCTCTACCACTTCCTCTGGCTGCTCGTTCCATGTTCACACCACCCCCTGCGTGAAAAAGTTCCCCCTCGGGCCTCTTTTAAATCTTTCCCCTCTCACCTTAAACGTCTGCAGTTTAGTTTTGGACTCCCCTACCCTGTGGAAAAGACTTTGGCTATTCCCCTTAACAATGCCCCTCATGAATTTATAAACCTCTATAAGGTCACCGCAGTGCCTGCTAGCTCCACTTTTCATGACATCTCAAAATAGATGAAGTACTTGAGAAGTGTAGTCACTGATGTAACGTAGGGAATGTACAGGGACAAATCATTATGCCTAGGTTTATCCTTAACCTTCTGTTTCATACTGAAAAGGGTGTTGACTGATTGAGCTTTCTTGAAACTTAAAACCTCCCAGTACAATAGTATTGCTTTAAATTAGCTCTATTTGTGGTAGTATATCTGCACTGTACTTGGCTGTAATTAAAGATTGTCAATAAGGTGTAGAGCTGGATGAACACAGCAGGCCAAGCAGCATCAGAGGAGCAGGAAAGCTGACGTTTCGGGTCTCGACCCTACTTCGGAAATGGGGGAGGGGAAGGGGATTCTGAAATAAATAGGGAGAAAGGGGGAGGCGGATAGAAGATGGATAAAGGAGAAGATAGGTGGAGAGGAGACAGACAGGTCAAGGAGGCGGGGTTGGAGCCAGTAAAGGTGAGTATAGGTGGGGAGTTAGGGAGGGGATAAATCAGTCCAGGGAGGACAGACAGGTCAAGGGGATGGGATGAGGCTAGTAGGTAGGAGATGGGGGTGGGGCTTGAGGTGGGAGGAGTGGATAGGTGGGAGGAAGGACAGGTTAGGGAGGCGGGTACGAGCTGGGCTGGTTTTGGGACGCGGTAGGGGGAGGGGAGATTTTGAAGCTTGTGAAATCCACATTGATACCATTGGGCTGCAGGGTTCCTAAGCAAAATATGAGATGCTGTTCCTGCAACCTTCGGGTGGCATCGTTGTGGCACTGGAGGAGGCCCAGGATGGACATGTCGTCCAAGGAGTGGGAAGGGGAGTTGAAATGGTTCGCGACTGGGAGGTGTAGTTGTTTGGTGCAAACCGAGCGTAGGTGTTCCGCAAAGCCCTTAGCTTTCCCATATTTGGGTGGTTTGCGAGGAAGTGCCAGCACAGGTTTCCAATGCTGTATTTTGATTTAAGATTTGAGTGCTGGCACCCTTATTTCACAAATCACTGCATTCAACCTGCTTATCTGTCAGGCACACTTTTATGGATGTTCCTGAGATTGCACACAGGTGCAAAGAAATTTGTAACTGAGCAGCTGGGGAATTGACTTGAAATTCAGCCCAGTCTGAATGAAACAAACAGTTGGTGTCTGGTCAGCCAGACAGTTCAACTGAAAATCTCATGTGTGAGGTGTTTCCATCTCATCGTATCTACTCAGACACTTCTCCAGTCTCTGGTATGCTGTAACGTAATTATTTTCACCATGTTGGGTGATGTGACATGGCAGTGATGGCAATTTAATGAAGCTAATTGGAATCTTGTCTTTCTAGCTGCAAGGAGGATACAATGATGCAGTGGTATTATCACTGGACTGTTAATCCAGAGCCCCAAGATAACATTTTGGGGACCTGAGTTTGAATCCTGCCACGGCAGATGATGGAATTTGAATTCAATAAATATCTGGAATTAAGAATCTAGTGAAGACCACGAATCCATTGTCGATTTTCGGGTAAAAACCCATCTGGTTCACTAATGTCCTTTAGGGAAGGAAACTGCCATCCTTACCTGGTCTGGCCTACATGTGACTCCAGACCCACAGCAATGTGGTTGACTCTTAACTGCCCTCTGGGCAATTAGGGATGGGCAATAAATGCTGCCGTAGCCAGCAATGCTCTCATCCTGTGAACGAATAAAGAAAAAAAAATATCAAGAAGGAAATTTTCAGTTATGGCGACTATGAAGCTATTGACAGTTTTAAATAAGAAGAATCCGTACAGTGTGGAAACAGGCCATTTGGCCCAACAAGTCCACACTGCCCTCTGAAGATGCATCCTACCCAGATGCATCCCCCTACCCATCCCTGTAACCCCTGGCATTCCCCATGGCTAACCCACCTAACCTAGTCATTCCTGAACACTATGGGTAATTTAACATGGCCAATCCACCTAACTTACACATCTTTGGACTTTGGGAGGAAACCGTAGCACTGACCACTGAGCCACCGTGCCGCCTGTTGTGAAATTGTTGTAAAAAGCCAACTGGTTCACTGCTGTCCTTTAAAGAAAGAAATCTTCTATTATTACCCAGTGTGGCCTCTGCATGACTCTCCGTTGATCCATGAAATAGCTGAGCAAGCCATCAGATCAATGGCAATTAGGAGATGGGTACCAAATGCTGGTCTGTCTTTCAGAGGAGACCTTAAGCCACATCGAGTCTGCCCTTTGATCCAGTAAGGGGCCCCATTGTGTTAATTGAAGACGACCACTGGAGTTAACACTTGTCTGTTGGCCAATGGTTTCTTGAATCATATCACAAAAACATGTCATCAGCTTCTTTTTTTCTTGTAAGATCTTTCTGTGTAAAAATTGATCGCATTTCCTATTCTGCAACAGTAACTATACTTCACAAATATTTCATTAACTGTGAGGCACTTTAGAATGTCCTGAAGTGGTCGAGAGCAATATATAAATGCAGATCCTCACTTCGTCCATCCCTCTTTCCTCTCTCCTTTCCCCCCTCCTTTGTCTCCTTCCTTCCCTTGCTGCATAACCTTCACATCTCTTTTTGTTAGTTTCCTCCTTTTTCTTCTCTGTGAAGGTGTCAATGTCACTGTTGCCAAACCATTTGCAGTTTCACATTTATGAAAGTAAGTTTGATAAAACTTTTAAAGTGGGTGATGGATGGATACCTGATGATCAGTCGCTCTGGGGAAAGCTTGGATAGCTTTGATGCTGAAAGCATAATCTAAAATCCTATTGTCCTTTGGGATGAAGGCAGAATTTCATTTATTCAGTGTAAAGAAATAAAATATAATTCCCTAAAAGCTATTAAGAATTCAGGAATCCAATGTAATAAAAATGTATTTAGCCTACTTAACTGTAACAATTCTGTAATTCAGTCACTGTGAAACAACAACACTGCCAAGTGTTTTGAAACAAAAGGAAGATTAAATGGTTTTTATTAAATGCCTGAACTCTAGAGTTGGCTTACAGTCTCACCATCAGTACAAGCTGCCTGTCTTTGATTCAGTAATTTATAGTGCACTTTTTCGATGTTGTTTTCAGCCTGTTATTGCACTTTCAGTGTAATGCCAATTAACCAGTCCATCCTGTACCATGGTTTGTTTATATACTGAGAGAAAGGGTGGTAAAATTGTTCATAGAAGTTACCAAAAATGACTTGAAGTTGACTGTAATAGAATTCTATAATAAATATATCATGTAGATTCATCAATGCTTAGGATAATGTGAAGGCAACGATCTCAGCGTCACTTTGTTTTGCTGATACCAAAATCCCATTGAGTACAAACATTGTTGGTTCTGGCCCTACTGACAACTTTAGGATATGTTTGAAGTTGTTACTGCAGTCTGCCACTGAGCTGTCCCCTTTCGAGTGCAACTCCGATCCTCTCTGTTTGCCTAGTGTATATAAAGGAGGCCAGGAAAGCTCCCCTAGTGGTGTAATCAGCATTTACTCCTCCACCAGCACAACCAAAAGCAGATTAACTGGCTACATACCCTTGTTTCTAACCCCTTTCTGTTTGTCTGTTGGCTGCTGTATTTACCTTAGACAGAACAGTATGTTTGTTTTGGCTGCCAAATGTTTTGGCCTATCTAGAGAACATTACAGATGCAATGATCTTTCATTCTTAGCATATTTTACCTACTTTCTTTACAGGGATGTATGGACTGCCAAGACCATGGTACTTTCCATTCCAAAAGTCCTATTGGCTGGGCAATGGACGAATTGAAACATGGGAATGGTCCTGGCCCTGGTCCAGAAGCAGTAGGCTCAGCATCATGGAGGATGATCAGGCTTGCGCAATGGAGAGCAGGAGGCTGGGTAAATCACTGTTTATTTTCTTTCTAGTTACAAAGACATTTTGTTATGGAGTAGTCTATGCTTTTCCCTTTAGTGATTTGAGATAGTAGGAAGGGTAGGTCTTTCGATTCAGCGTCTTGTGTGCACAATGTTAAGAGAACCTCTGAAATCAAGTATAAAATCAACGTGTATTTGGAGAGAGTGGAAATTAAGAGCAGAATGAGAAAGAGATGCTAAGTAATTTAAACCAAGTAAATAGATAAATAATCTCACAGGAAGAAAAAGAAAAGGTGACACCATAATTAATACACACAAGAATAACATAACCAAAACAAATTAAAATTATGCTGATATGTATGTAGATATCCCTTTGTGGCATTAGCGTCTGTAACATTAATCTTGACTGAGTGAGGATTTTTAAACTTAGTCCTTTGGCGTATACTTAATTGTGCTATGAGGTAAATGATTGGACTCTAACCACATTTAAATAGACTAATAACTGATAATTAAGTTGGTGTGGGAGCAGACCCATGCAGAGGATAAATATTACTGTGGACCAAACGTCTGTTTTTGTGCCTTCATTAATGAAGATGACATTTTGTACCGCGAGTTGCATAATTTGGATTTATAATGAATCTGCAGCCAAATCTTCCCAGTACCCAAGCTGTCTTCCACTGAAGTTCACAGAAAAATCGTTGAATCTCTTTTTTGTTATGCTGTCAATTTAATTGATTTGGAATTAAAAAATAACTTGTCAATAGTTTCTAAGTCTTTGGAAATTAAAACTAGAATGGTAAAAACTCAGCTTCCAATTCGCAATAGATCCTTTTGGTGCTCCTGAATAGAAAATTATTCACGCTATAATGTTATTACTGATTTATATAAAAGGAGTCACATGAGACCAGGTTATAGTCCAACAGGTTTATTTGAAATCAGGTGAAGTCCAGCGAAGGAGCAGTGCTCTGAAAGCTTGCGATTTCAAATAAACTCTGTTGGACTATAACCTGGTGTCGTGTGACTTCCAGCTTTGTCCACCCCAGTCCAACACCAACATCTCCACATCATATATAAAAGAACATTCAATCAACTTATTAAATAAAATTGAACCTCCGGTGGTCAATGTATTCAGTAAGTAACCTAAAGGTAACTAATAGATATTTAAGATATGTTAGGGCAGGCAGTTTATTCAGATTGTAGTTTGTAGGGATTTGTGGACAGATTTCTCAAATGGCACATTTACAAAGAGTATGTCTGACTAAGCACTCTCTGGTTCAAAGGTTTTGAGTTGGACCCTGAGTCAAAGACAGTCCAATACATAATGCTGGACAAGGAATTGCTGAATAACATACCGAGGCAACACACAGTTTCTTGTGATCCCAGCTGATGATAGTACTAGACAGGTCAAATCCCAGCGTGAATCCTGACTTGATTAAAATTTTAAATTTTTTTGCAGTTAGTTACCTTGGTGGTGAATCACTGAACATATTCACATGGGGCTGCTTTTAACTCAAGGACACAATTTTTATTGCACAAAAGATTATTAAAAGCTCAAACAGATATATGACAGTTTAGAAAGATCATATATACTTTCAATCTGTTTCCCAACCATATGCTGAATAAATAGTAAACCCATAAAAATATCACCCCTACTTCAACGCTTCAATTTCTCACTTTACTGACTTTTACTAGATTTTCCCTTGGATGGCTGAGACTTCTGTGTGTCAACATCTTTTTAGTTATACTGGCCTGAACCCCCATTCACTTCTGATGGGTTAAACCTCTTTTCAGTTCTGACAACTCAAAAAACTTCCATGAACTCTCTTAGTTTGGAAATTTCACAAAGTAGAGCTTTTCAGTCAGGGTGAAAACTGTTCCACTGAACTGAAGTCAAACTGATCAAGTGGTCCCAGTCTCTTTCGTCTGCTCTCCTATACTTGGCAATGCAAACAATTAATCAATTAATCTTATTGGCTTCCTGCTAGACTATTAACTGAATCACACGCTTTCCTAGAAATGATGTGTTTAGGTCACCGTTCCAAATGACTTTCTGACCTCTTAACAAAATAGTTGCATTCATGGAATTTACACCACTGAAACTGAAGCAAAGCTCTCTCATGACAGTAATAGATATTATACTGCATTATCACAAGGTGAAGGCAAGACAGTTATGGCCACCGTTTGACCCAGTAAAAGAAAAGTAGAAGGTCCAGCGGACACTATACCAAGCCAACAGATACAAAGTACATGATACCTATGGGGGTGAAGAGAGGGACTATGAAAGGACAGTCTGAATGCCAGCTAAGGCACCATGGAGCAGGAGGCTTTCCAAAGAGACAAGGTGCAGAATAGAAAGGTTGTAATTATTTGAGAATTCTTTAAGTATGGGGAAAAATAATTTCATTTGTATTGTGAATTGAGAGTCCTGAAGGATCTATTGCCTAACATTTGCCGGTATCAAAATGGCTAGAAAAGCATTTGGAAAGGAGAAGAGCCTTTTACAGAGGGAAGACATCGGACTTGCTAAGGATATGCTGCTGCTAAATGAGTGTCAAGGTTTGTGGAGATAACTTGAAAACAAGAAGTAGTGAGTAATAATCATTGCATTATTATCTAAATCGTGAGTAAATGGACACTGGGGCAAACAATTTGGGAAAGTCAACAGCAGCTAAAATAAATACCTGGGAAGGAGAGATTCTGTTTCATGGGTCACTCTTATCATGTAGTTGGACAGGAAAGAACTGTGGCACTGGGGTGTCTACACTTGAACTGGGCTGCAATCATAGTGTTTGTGGATAACAACAGAAGTAAATAAGACTTTGAACTAATAACACGGGGGAGGAAGAATGGCATTGTGAGAAATTATGGTAAATTAATGTTTACAAATGTGAGTGAAAAAATTCAAAGGATGAACTAAAGGAAGAAGTAAGGATTGCACGAACTACTAGAGATTGGTAAAGTTATTTTGTTTTATTCATTGATGAGCTGTGGGCATCACTGGCTAGGCAGCATTTATTGCCCATCCCTAATTGCCCAGAGAGCAGTTAAGAGTCAACCACTTTGCTGTGGGTCTGGAGTCACATGTAGGCCAGACTGGGTAAGGATGGTAGTTTCCTTCCTTAAACGACATTAGTGAACCAAATGGAGTTTTGTGACAATTGACAATGGATTTGTGGTCATCAGTGGACACCAAAATTCCAAGTTTTTTTGTATTGAATTCAACTTCCACCATCTGCCCCAGAACATTACCTTGGTCTCTGGATTAACAGTCCAGTGGTAATACCACTAGGTCATCACCTCCCCATAAAGATCAAATAACTGTCCAAAATAAAGAGAAGGGATAAACAATGTAACTCCTTGATAGAGCACTGAATTAGAGAGTTCCATCTGTAACAGGCTGTTTTTTCCTGACATTCCCATACAGATTCAGATAGCTCACACAAAAAGTTTTGCACATGCGCACTTTGGGAAACACTGTGCTCTCCCCACTAAAAACATGGCAGTGTCTGAGTAAAGGCAATAAATATGAGTGAACAGGATGGAATGGTACCATTAGTGCTACTGGCAGGGGTGCTCATGTGCATTTGATATGTCCGTACAGAGATCATTTCAATTCTATTTGTAGTAAGGATATCTAAAACATTGCCCCATAGAGAACAAGGTTGGCAACTGAATATTTCGGGCTGTCACTCATTGAGGAAGCAAGGAGAGGAGCAAAACACTGTGGAGGCTTTGATTAAAGAGCCATCTAGACTCGAAACATTAGCTTGCTTTCTCTCCACGAATGCTGCCTGACCCGCTGTGATCTCTAGCACTTTTTGTTTCCAATACAGATTCCAGCATCTGCAGTAATTTGCTCCTACACTATGAAGGGTAGCATTATTAAACCGTTCATTCAAAAATGTTACAGAAGGAGAAGATATAGATTAGTTAAAGGTAACATAATAGCAGAAGCATAAAAGGATGTAATTATCAGTGTGATAGACATGGGATCCAAATGAATTGATTTAAAAGACAAAAATGGATCTGTCACCTTAATAACAGTATGTACAGAACACCAAGAGGCAGCAAGGAACTGACAGAAGAAATACGTAGGCAGAAAGAAAAACATAGTAGTAGGCATCAAACAATTTCCCGGGAGTGTTCAACTAGTCCAAATAAATAGGCGAGCGTAAATAGCGAAATAATAGGAATGAATAGAACTTTTACATGCTGTACCTTTCAGGTTCAATATACAAGCATTACAAGAGAAGAATCTTGTGACCGCTAATGAACCAGACAGATAGGAAATGTAACAACAGGGGAACATCTCAATAGTTGCAATCACAAAAGTCTAAGGTTCAAGATTAGGATTAAGAAACTTGGAGACAGTAAGGACTGCAGATGCTGGAAGCTACATTGACCTGAGGATTGAGAAAGACGTCTGCAGGGCAAGGACTAAGGTAATAGATTGCAAATGTAACAGTTGTTGTATGCCAGAGAAGGCAAATTGGGAGGAAAATGTAGAGAAGGAATAACAGTCAGGATCTTTTGAGGGATAATCTATATTGTTTTACTTAGAATGCTGGGGATTATCTCAGCTATTGTGATGGAATTTTTCAGAGTTGTCAGACTGTGAGCAGGGTTTTCTAAGCAGGTTTTTGGGGTGTGGATTGGCAGGAAGTCTCCTCAGTGAAAAGGAAGCTCATGACAAAATAATTTCCTTTTCAGTGTTCAAGTGACAAAGCATCAGCCAGGCAGAGAATAACCTCAAAGAAGAGCTGTTTGATTATTGAGTTAACATAGCATGGCAGAGATTTACACCCTACTGGCTGGCCAGATTGCTTGTTTATGCAGTTTTCTGCCATTTAGGTAATGCGGGTGGATTTAGGGATACGAAAAGACGTTTGAAAGAGATCAGTTTTTCTCAAGAGGGGTCTAGGCCCGAAACGTCAGCTTTCCTGCTCCTCTGATGCTGCTTGGCCTGCTGTGTTCACCCAGCTCTTACACCTTGTTATCTCAGATTCTCCAACATCTGCAGTTCCTACTGTCTCTCTAACAGCTGATAACCCCATCCAGTTAACAGTGCAATTCACATGTTAATCGCAACACTAAGTTCTGAGTGAGACAGAAGGAGAAAAAAATGCATTAAATTCAGTAAAAGCTCCTTAAAAACCTGATTACCTGGAGACTAGCCCCTTTTTTACTGGAAATGTTCTATTTCCTTGAGAATGCGACTTGCTCTTGCGTAAAAGACATGTATTCTGCATTAAACAGATGTTATGGCACTTTATTCCATTGAGGTGACAGCTTCAGACTAAGTGACTTGGATGAACTGTCAGGAAATCAAACACTTTTATACATGAATTCCTTTCAGATTATACAGAAGGATGATACAAGGATGATATGTACTAAAGTAGTCTGTATGCTTGGGGGAATAAGGGTATCAAGAAAGCAATGACAAAACACGGGAGGAGTAACAAATCTCTGGGACTAAGTGCAGGGTAGTCGTTTCATCAATGGCCAATATGGGATTTTGGTCTGGTTCTACACAGTTTATCAGTGAGTTTCAGGGGAATGAACATGCACTTCCGCAGCACTGGAATTAATTATTCTGAGAATGCAAAGCCAAAAGCCAAATTTATTTTTCTAAATTTTTTTCCTTTAGAATTTGTATTGGGGAAGGCGATGGCCTAGTGGCATTATCACTGGACTGTTAATTCAGGGACCCACGTATTGTTCTTGGGACTCTGGTTCGAATCCTGCCACAGCAGATAGTGGAATTTGAATCGAATAAAGATCCAGAATTGAGAGTCCAATGATGAACGTGAATCCATTATCTCTGGTTCTCTAAAGTCCTTTAGGGAAGAAAACTGCCATCCTTACCTGGTCAGGCCTACATGTGACTCCAGGCTCTCAATGTGATTGACTCTTAACTGCCCTCTGGGCAATTAGGGATGGGTAATAAATACTGGCCAGGGCAATGACGTTGTGAATGAATTTAAAAGAACTTAAGAATCAGTACCTAGATCTTTGTCCATAAGATGGCAGCATAAGTGGCAACTTGTAAACTTTTCACTGTACTCACTTGAGTACATGACAATAAAAGTAATTCTAATTCTACATTAAAAACTGAAAGAACTGCAGATGCTGTAAGTCAGCATCTGGCAGCATCTGTGAAGAGAAATCCGACTTAATGTTTCAATTCTGAGGAAGGGTCACTGAACCCAAAAATTTAACTCTGATTTCTCTTTACAGATGCTGCCAAACCTGCTGAGCTTTTCCAGCGACTTCTGTTTTTGTTTCTAATTCTACATACCTGTCCAGCTTCAACACATTGACTGAAAGTCTCTGTGCATCTACTGCTTAGTTGTCTAAAAAACAAAATGAGTAGGGAGACATATGAGACAGATTATTTCATTATGTGCTCATTGCTGCCTGTTTATTTGATACTGGTTAGTTTGCTAGACGTTCATGTTTGATGTGATCATTTATGGGACACTGATGATTGTCATGCAATTATTAAATGATTCTCAATTAATCATATTAATCATTACCATTAATGATAACATTACATGCACAATGCTCGCCATGCTGACTGAACCTCCCATCCTATCTTCTTGCAGAGGAAACTCGTGGGATAGAGGAAGAACCGAGCCATTTGCCCCTAGTGGTGTGCATTGACAAGCTGACCAAAGTCTACAAGACAGGAAAGAAGCTGGCCTTGAACAAGCTAAGCCTCAACTTGCATGAGAATCAGGTGGTGTCATTCCTGGGACACAATGGTGCTGGCAAAACCACAACAATGTGAGTTCCAGGCTCTTTTAAAAAAATAGAAAAGAGCTTTTATTATTTCCCCAAAAGGGTAGTTACTCTTTGGTCAAAACAGTGCAGTCACAGAAACTTTCAGCCAAACTTGCACGAGGAATCATTCAAAATTAATCAACATCAGGTTGGAAAAAAGAGGTTGAGAGCGTGTTGCAGTAAAACATTGCAGTGCTCCCCGGTGACTTTGGAATTGCATCTGAAGTAGTTGAATGGATGTCGGGTATTTTGGTGGTTTCTAATCAACGTGGCACTTTCAAGCTAAGAATAAATATGTTAGAAGTCAAATAAAAACATGCAAAGAAAACACGTGGAAAACACTTTGAACTGGTTGGTGCATTGCTATTTTCCAGGTCTATTTTGACAGGACTGTTCCCACCCACTGCTGGCTCAGCCACAATTTATGGGCATGACATTCGAACAGAAATGGATGAAATCCGGAAGAACTTGGGGATGTGCCCTCAACACAACGTTCTGTTTGACAAACTGACAGTCGAGGAGCATCTCTGGTTTTACTCCCGCTTAAAGGGGATGGCTGAGGATGAAATTCGCAAAGAAATGGACAAGTAAGCTTTACTGATTGTTTCAACTGAGATGGGCAGAGTGCACTGCCTTTCTCTACTTCCACTGTCCTACAGACCACAATATGAATTCAGTTGTTTTACCGAGTTACTGATGTGGTTAATCTTCTCTTCGTCAAGTTTAAAATGAAAAAAAAATCACAATCCAGGTTTCTGATCACTAGTATAAAATTATCATTTGGTCATAAGAACTTGTGTATTACTGAAAAAAGGCAGTGTTCTGTTGACACCTACAACTGTGGGAAACTGCGTGTCCTCTAATCCGGAAATGCGAGAAAACACAATTCCAGGCTCCTTACATCATTGAGTAAAAATTCCAGGAGATAGGCAGTGATGAAGGGTGAACGCGTGGGGAAGAAAGCAGAGGAGGCTCTCTCTGGTAAGTGTGTGGCGAGTTGACTTCTAGGACCCAAGGGCACAGCCTCAGAGTGATGGGATGACCCTTTAGGACCAAGATGAGGAGGAATTTCTTCTGCAAGCAGGTGGTGAATCTGTGGAACCCATTGCCGCAGAGGACTGAGGAGGCCAAGTCATTGAGTGTCTTTAAGTCAGATAGATGTAGGGAGTGTCTTTAAGTCAGATAGATGTAGGTTCTCAAAAAATGAAAGAACCATGGATGCTGTAAATCAGAAACAAAAAAACAGAAGTTGCTGGGAAAGCACAGCAGGTCTGGCAGCATCTGTGAAGAGAAATCAGAGTTAACATTTCGGGTTCCGGTGACCCTGAGGAAGGATCACCGGACCCAAGATGTAGGTTCTTGAATGGTAAAGGGATCAAAGGTTACAGGGAAAAGGCAGGAGAATGGGGTTGAGATACATATCACCCGTGGTCGAATGATGGAGCAGACCCGAAGTGCCGAATGGTCTAATTCTACTCCTACATGTCATGGTATCTGTCCCTTCTTGCCGCAGACCCTGCCCCACTCCTGTTCATGACCCCCTTATCCTGTCCTGAGCCACATTGCCCTGTCGTCCTCATCCCATTTAAATACCTGAAGCTGAACCCATTTTGATGCACGTGTGTGCATTTGAAGCAGTGCATAACACACATGTACTGTTGTCAGTGAACACAGCCCTGAAAAGAATAGTCACACTTTGTTGAAACTTTTTGTCCTTCCCTCATCAGCTCAATTTACAAGAATGCCAATGTAAAGGGAAAGTAACGTACGTTATACAAGAGGAAAATGCTGATTGGTTGGAAAGTGAACCTTGGTTGGGAGAGGTGTTCCAGTGGAGAATGCACCTGAATGCAGCACACGGAATATGTACATGCATTGTGCATCTTTCACCTCAACAAAATAGGCTTCAGCCATTCCCTGGTTCGTTTCTCAGGTTAACGCCTCAGTGATCAGTGCTAACTTGCCTGATTTAAGAGAGTTTAACTGTTAACTGTCAGCTGTCATCTAAATGGTGCATTCAGCATGGCAGAACCTCTACCAATCAGAAGCCAGTCAGCAGTGTCGCAAGCAATATATACAGGTAGTTCTCCTATAACGCAATAGTTGCGTTCTTGAGTGACCTCGCGCTACGGAAAATCATGCTATAGAAAATCGCCATACAAAAGCACGTTATAGGGAAATCACTATAGCTGTACAGCAGAAAGTTCACGTTATCCAAACAGTGTCCACGATTCATCAATCGCATTATAGCCAATTCGCGTTAACGAAGCACGCGTTATAGCAGAACTATTTGAACATTGTTTTCCCTTTGCTTTGGCATTTGTATTGAATTGTCCAAATGGGTACTAGATGTAAAGCTTTCACAATTTTTTTTCCAGCACTAAACAGAAAATGATTGGATAAGTTTTTTGTTTTACAGTAAATTAATGAAGATGACAAGCTTGTTAATGCACTTAGTTTGTCATATGAAAGTATAACTGTTTGCTCTTTAAATAACCTAAAATACGCACGCACCAGATAAGGAAGAAAATAACAGATTTCTCACTGCTTTGGGATAAAGCCATTTGGGCCAATACATCTTAGTTTTTGAAGGCAAAAAGCATAAAGTTTGAAATGTTCAGATGGTTATCAATCTGGAACTCTGGCATTTGTAAATGGGTGGTCACGAAACACAAGTTGTCTCTAGGATCTCCTGCCCAGCTCCTCAGCCATGCATTCATCTGCCTTATCCTCCTGTTTCTACTCTCAGTAGTGTGTAGCGTAGGGAGTAATCCAGATATTACTACCCTTGAGGACCTATTTTTTAACCTCCTGCCTAATTTCCTATATTCTGTCTTGAGAACCTCATCCCTTTCTCTTCCTATTGTCGTTGGTAACTTCTGCTGGTCACTCTCCACCTTTGAGAATATTCTGAATCCTCTCCAAGATATGCTTGACCCTGGTACCAGGGAGTCAGTACACCATTCTGATTTCTCGCTTTTGGCCACAGACATGTCTTTCTGTGCCCTTGAATAGACAATAGTCAGAGTAATGAGAGTAGAAATAGGAGGATAGGGCAGATGAATGCGTGGCTGAGGGGGCAGGGATTCGCATTTTTAGATCATTGGGATCTCTCCTGGGGTAGATATGGCCTGCCTAAGAAGGATGGATTGCACCTGAATTGGAAGGAGACTAATACCCTAGCAGGAAGATTTGATAGAGCTGCTCGGGAGGCTTTAAACTACTAAAGGGAAGGGGTGGGAACCAAACAGATAGTGAGAAAAGAAATGACTCTGAGGATGGTACGGTAGAGAAGAGGAGCAAGTTAAATAGTCAAGGCAGGCAAGAGCAAGGCAGAGAACGAGGTAGGACTGATAAACTGCATTTATTTCAATGCAAGAGGCCTGACAGGTAAGGCAGATGAACTCAGGGCACAGTTGGGAACATGGGACTGGGATATCATAGCGATTATAGAAACGTGGCTCAGGGAGGGACAGGACTGGCAGCTTAATGGTCCAGGGTATAGATGCTATAGGAAGGATAGAAAGGGGGACAGTGGAGGAGGGGGTGTGGCACTTTTGGTTAAGGATAACATTCCAGCTGTACTTGGGGAGGATATTCCTTGAAAAACATCCAGGGTAGTTTTTTGAGTAGAACTGAGAAATAAGAAAGGGATGATCATCTTATTGGGATTGTATATAGACTCCCCAGTAGTCAGCGGGAAGTTGTGAAGCTATTATGTAAAGAGATCTCTCATATCTGTAAGAATAATAGGGTTGTAATTGTAGGGGATTTTAACTTGCCGAGCATAGACTGGGACTGCCATAGTCTTAAGGGATTGGATGGAGAGGAATTTGTTAAGTGTGCCCAAGAAAATTTTCTTAATCAGTATGTGGATATGCCTACTGGAGAAGGAGCAAAACCTGACCTTCAGTTGGGAAATAAGGCAGGATACATAACCGATGTGTCAGTGGGAGAACTTTAGGGTCAGTGATCGTAATTCTATTAGATTTGAAATAGTTATGGAAAAAGATAGACCTGATCTAAAAATTAAAGTTCTAAGTTGGATTGAGGACAATTTTGACAGTATTAGGCAAGAACCTTTCAAAAGTTGATTGAGAGAGGCTAAAAGAATGGGTGGAAAGTGGGAGGCCTTTAAAAATGAGATAATGAGAGTCCAGAGACAGTATGTTCCCGTTAGTGCGAAGGGCAAGGCTGGCGGGTGTCAGGAATGCTGGATAACTAAAGAAATTGAGGCTCTGGTCACAAAATGTCAGGTACAGACAGCTGGGATTGAGTGAATTCCTAGAGGAGAATAAGGGCAGTAGGAGTACATTTAAGAGGGTAACTAGGAGTGCAAAAAAAGGACATGAGATAGAATTAGAATTAGAATTTGCTTTATTGGCATGTACTCAAATGAGTATGGTGAAAAGTGTATAAGTGATCACCTGCAGCGTCATCTTGGATAAAATGGTAACCTAGGTACAGCTTCTTCAGTTACACAGATCTTAGAAAACTAGAGCAATAACAAGTCCAGCAATGCAGAAATAAAAGTTCAGGACAATAGTCTTCTAACTCAGACCATGCTGGCAGATAGCCTTCAGTCCTCACCAAGCCTTGGCCCCGGACCATGCCGGGCTTAACCTCCAGGTTCATGAGGCTGGGAGATTGCTCTGGAATCACCTTGAGACCAGGAGTCTATGCTGAGGCCATGCCAGACCGGGAGGACCCTCCAAGTCTGTGCTGAGGCCAGGAGTCGACCGGAGGCCAGGAGAGAAGAAGAAAGAAAAGAACACAAAAAAAAAAGAAAATAAAATGGGCGGAACATATTAACTCTAGCCTGAAGCATCCTACTCTGCTGCCATCCGGAAAAAGATATCTTTGGCAAATAGGGTTAAGGAGAGTCCAAAGAGATTCTACAAACATATTAAGGGAACAAGAGTAACTGGGGAGAGAATAGGGCCCCTTAAAGAGCAACAAGGGCATCTGTGTGTGGAAACACAGGCAATGGGTAACGTACTAAATGAGTATTTTGCGTCAGTATTTACTGTGGAGAAGGACATGAAAGCCAAGGAACTTTGGCAAATAAATTGTCCATATTACAGAAGAGGAGGTGCTGGATGTCTTAAAATGCATAAAGTTGGATAAATCCCCGGGACCTGATCAGTTTTACCCTAGAACTGTATAGGAAGCCAGGGAAGTGATTGTGGGGCCCCTTGCTGAGATATTTGTATCATCAATAGCCACAGGTGAAGTGCTGGAAGACTGGAGGTTGGCTAATGTGGTGTCACTATTTAAGAAAAGCAGTAAGAAAAAGCCAGGGAACTATAGGCTGGTGAGCCTGACATCAATGGTGGATAAGTTGTTGGAGGGGATTCTGAGGGACAGGAATTACATGCATTTGGAAAGGCATGGACTGATTATGGAGACTCAACATGACTTTGTGCATGGGAAATCATGTCTCACTAACTTGATTGTGTTTTTTGAAGAAGTGACAAAGAAGATTGATGAAGGCAGAGCAATAGAGTTACCGAGATGGACTTCAGCAAGGCGTTTGACAAAGTTCTGCATGGTAGACTGGTTAGCAAGGTTAGATCACATGGAATCTAGTGGAGCTGGTCAACTGGATACAAAATTGGCTCGAATTTAGGAAACAGAGGATAGGTGGTGGAAAGTTGTTTTTTGGACTGGAGGCATGTGACCAATGGTGTGCCTCAAGGATCAGTGCTGTGTCCACTGCATTCTGTCATTTATGTGACTGACTTGGATGTGAATATAGGAGGTACGGTTAGTAAGTTTGCAGATGACAAATAAATTGGTGGTGTAGTGGACAGTGAAGAAAGTTACCTCAGAGGACAATGGGGCCTTCATCAGGCCCTGGGGAGTGTTGCCAAACAAAGGGACCGAGGGGTGCAGGTAGACAGGCTGGTGAAGAAAACGTTCGACATGCTTGCTTTCATTGGCCAGTGAGTTGGGACGTCATGTTGCGACCGTACAGGACATTGAATAGGCCACTTTTGGAATACTGCATTCAATTCTGGTCTCCCTGCTATAGAAAAGATGTTGTTAAGCTTAAAAGGGTTCAGAAAAGATTTACAAAGATGTTGCTAGGGTTTGGAAGGTTTGAACAGTAGGGTGAGGCTGAATAGGCTGGGGCTATTTTTCCTGGAGCATCGGAGGCTGAGGGGTGACTTTTATAGAGGTTTATAAAATCATAGAGGGCATAGATAAAGTGAATAGCTGAGGCCTTTTTCCCAGGGTGAGGGAGCCCAAAACTAGAGGGCATAGATTTAAGGTAAGAGGGGAAGATTAAAAAGGGACCTGAGGAGCATCTTTTTCACACAGAGAGTGGTGCCTGTATGGAATGAGCTGCCAGAGGAAGTGGTGATGGCTGGTATAATTACAACATTTAAAAAGCATCTGGATGGGTCTATGAATAGGAAGAATTTAGACTGTTATGGGCCAAGTGCTGGCAAATTGGTCTAGATCACTTTAGAGATAACACAGTATGGAGCTGGAAGAACACAGCAGGCCAGGCAGCATCAGAGGAACAGGAAAGCTGGGTCAGGACCCTTCTTCAGAGCCTCCTGCTCTTCTGATGCTGCCTGGCCTGCTGTGTTACTTCAGCTCCACATTGTGTTATCTCTGACTCCAGCATTGGCAGTTCTTACGATCTCTAGATCACTTTAGGATATCTGCTCAGCATGGACAAGTTGAATGAAGAAGGGTCTAGGCCTGAAATGTCAGCCTTCCTGCTCCTTTGATGCTGCTTGGCCTGCTGTGTTCATCCAGCTCTACACCTTGTTATCCCTGAATGAAAGGTCTGTTTCCTCTATAACTCTGTGATCCTGTCTTGGCAGATGCATGTTCTCTAGCAAATGTTGTACCAATGGTTCTTTCAGATGTTCTTCGAGAGGGCAACCCAATTTCATAACTAAGATGCTTCAGAAACAGGAGACTAAGACGAACAGAAATCCAAAACCATCCCCAAACCCACAAAATACTGTTCAAACATAACAGCCATAAACCACACTTGTAAAGTAGTCAAGTGCTTTTGCTGACATGAGTTCAAGCAGTTAAAACAAGAAATCACCTGGAACCATCTGGTTACAACCCTAACTTACAGGTGTTTACAGACCAAAATGGGACAAATGTTAACTCTTTGAATACTTCGTTTTTTCCTCTTACTTGACCAACTTGTTTAAGAGTATGAAATTTCTGCTGAATGAGGTAGCAAAAGGCTTGACGTTTTCAAGGGTTTTATTGTAAATCTACAGTTGAGTACAAAGCCCTGTTTCCACCTTTTCCTTCCAGCCCATTTCCACGACAAAAAAGCTAACTCCCCAGTGGGGAAGTACCCAGCACTGACCAAGTTTAAATTTTCAAATTATCCAATTAACCCACAACAAACACTACCCACCAGGGCAGTGTGGCCATAAGGAAAATCAAAAAGGGGAGGAAACGAGGGAGGGGACTAAATCAAAATGGAGTTGGTGGGAGAAGTAGCATACTCTAGCTCCAATGGTACCCACTTTCCCCTGAAAAGTATCCAGATTATTTTTCTTAAAACAAACTGTTGAGACATGTTAAATTATTTCCTGGAGTAGGTGAGATTTGCCCCCAGGCCTCCTGGCCAGAAGTAGTAACACTACCAACTGTGTCTCAAGAGTCCTTAGTACCCAGGTTCTTTTGTTATTTAACCAATTTTTCTAATCAATCTGTTCAGAGATGTTATTGCACACCTCTGGAGCAGGTGGAACCTGGTCTCCCAGTCCAGAGTAGGGACACTACCACTGCGTCACAACAGCCCTTCATACCCAGCTCTAAAATACAAAGTCGAATGAGCATCATGTGGTCCCAGTAGGGTTGGTCTGTTTGCTCACAGTGATCTGCATTTCTAACACCGATACCAGTAGCCACTGTACTGTCTTCTCTGATTGAACTTTACTCTTTGATGTGCTGCATATCAGAAATTTAATTTACTTTCCCCTTCTTTGTCAATTTTAATTTTGTGTCACCTACAAAACTTGTTGTGCACTCTGTGTTTCTGCGCCTGAAGTTGATGAAGTGAATGTTAGCAGAAAACTAAGAGTCTGGTTCATATTTGAATGCTTATAATTTTGTTTTACCCACTGTTTATTCCATGCTTAGAATGATCGAAGACTTAGAACTCTCCAATAAGCGGCATTCTCTGGTGCAGACACTATCTGGTGGAATGAAACGCAAACTATCTGTTGCCATTGCATTTGTTGGAGGATCCAAAGCAGTTATTTTAGATGAGCCCACAGCCGGGGTTGATCCATATGCTCGGCGAGCAATCTGGGACCTAATCCTGAAGTACAAACAAGGTGAGTAAATGCTTAATGCTAATGAACTGAATAATTCATGACTGGCTATGATCTGAGTAAGAGCCAAACAGAATGGCAGCAAACTGAAAAGTCATTAGCAAGACAGAAAATAACTGAGGAAATCAAATCTGATGTAGTTTGGTATGACGCACAGTACTCATAACAAACTGGGCGTGTCCCTGTATGCTGATATTCGTATATTCCATGGTACACCAATATTGCATTAAGCCCTAATACACCGTCGGTCTTCTTTGGCACCAGCAAGGTAATGGGCAGATTTGAAGGCAAAAGTGGAAATTTTAAGACTGAAATAGACCCTGACTGGGAGCCGATGTCAATCTGTGACCACAGGATGATGGATTAGGTGCACATTTCACAAACTAGACTACAGCCTGCAGGGTTTTGGATAAACTCAAAAGTCCGTGGGGAGAAAAACTGGCAAGGAAAACATTGGAATAATTGAATCAAGAGACAATGAAGAGGTAGATAATGGTTCCAGCAGCTCGCTGGTACATTGCTCAGTGTGCAGTATTGCCATATCCCACAGTATATCACTATTGGTACAACCATCAGCATGCTAAAGTTGATGCAGATTTTTGTTTGCCTGTACTTGATTTGATTTGATTTGGTTTGGCTTTTTATTGTCACATGTACGGGATGCAGTGAAAAGTACTGTTCTGCATACTATCCAGACAAATCATACCTTATACAAGCACATCAGGGTAATAGTAGAACAGCATGCAGAATATAGTGTTACAGGTGCAGAGAAAGATCAGCTCTAATAAATGAGAGGTCTGTTCATAAGTCTGATAACAGCAGTGAAGAAGCTGTTCTTGAATCTGTTGGTACTGCCCGATGGTAGAGAGTATAACCAGGATGGGACGGGCTTTTGATTATGTTGGCTGCTTTCCCGAGGCAGTGAGAAGTGTAGACAGAGTCCGTGGAAGGAAGGCTGGTGTACGTGATGGGCTAGGCTGCGTTCACAATCCTGTGTAATTTTTTGCGGCCTTGGGCAGAGCAGCTGACATACCAAGCTATGACGAATCTGAATAGGATGCTTTTTGTGGTGCATCTATAAAAATTGGAAAGAGTCATTTAAGACATGCCAAACTTACTTAGCCTTCTGAGGAAGTAGAGGTGTTTGGTGTCCTTTCTCAACTATAGTATCGATGTGGATGTATTGTACCTCTTCAAGTATTTGAGTGATACTCCATTTGTCACTGGTCAAGTTAGTGAGAATGAAAAGGGATCCCCTGAAAACAGGGAAAAAAAAACTGGCACTGAAAAGAAATCCCAAGCAGAGCACTCAAAAGAAAATTCATTTTTTGCTGTGTTACGAATTTAACTTTCTAATAACCGCAGGCCGGACAATCCTTCTGTCCACACATTACATGGACGAAGCTGATCTTCTGGGAGATCGCATTGCAATCATCTCACATGGGAAGCTGAAGTGCTGCGGGTCACCTCTGTTCCTCAAAAGCACCTACGGGGACGGCTACAAGCTAACTGTGGTGAAAAAGCAGCCTGACTCTCAAACTAGCCCAGGTACGCAACTGAATTCTGCACATTTATATGCTCCAAGCCTGCTAGTGAAGGGTGAAGTTAGAGACATATCCTTTTCTTGATGCAGGTTCATTCACAGAATGCATCTCTTTGCCTCCTGCCTGCTAAGCCAGTGTCCAAGTAGGCTCTCTTTATACTGATATGAAATGACCGACTAAAACTCACCGAAGTTAACTAGCGATAGCCTGTTAAAGGGACGCAGACTTACTTTATAAATTATTTTAACTGAGCCCATTCGAGCACGTTATCATCGAATCACAAAATTTAATGCAAATAGAGGCCAGTCAGTGACTTGGTGTGAGGGATTGAGTGGTAAGGAAAGGCTGGATAGGCTGGGACATTTTTCACTGGAGTGTAGGAGGTTGAGGGGTAGAGGTTTATAAAATAACGAGGAGTATAGGTAAGGTGAATGGCCGTTGTATTTTTCCTGAGTTGGGTGATTTCAAGACTAGGAGGCATAATTTTAAGGTGAGAGGAGAAAGGTTTAAAGAAGACATGGGGCAGTTTTTTTTTTTTTTTACACAGTGGTTCGCGTGTGGAATGAACTTCCAGAGGAAGTGGTGGACATGGGTACAGTTACAACATTTAAAAGACATTTAGATAAGTACATGAATAAGAAATGTTTGGAGGGATATGGACCAGTCACAGACAAGTGGGATTATGGTCGGCATGGAGTGGTTGGACTATGTTTCTGCACTGTATGACTCTATGCTGCCTTTTCCCTGTGGCCCTACACATTATTTCTATTGAAGTGATCATCTATTGCCCCCTTTAATGCCTCAATTTAGTTCATCTCCAACATACTTCGAGACATGCACTCCAGATCCTACCTACTTGCTGCATAAACTACTTTTTCTCCCCATCTCATGTTTGGTTGTTTTGCAAAGCACTTTATAAACTGTACCCTCTGGTTCTTAATCCTTTCTCAAGCAGGAACAGTTGCTCTGCCCTGCGTCCTTGTGTCGCCATTCCTTGATTCTCATCCTGACCACCTATTCCACAAATCCCTCATTTAGCCCTACTATCACTCAAAAACTTGAATCAGCCTGTGCATGAGGTATATAAAACAAAACCAGGATGTATTTTTTCATCTAAAGGTTAAAATACGGCTAGAATTGTTATCATCCTTGTGTGATGTGGGAAGTAACACATGGACCAAGGGCATCAGCATTAGGTCCCCCTTGCTGGAGCCTGTAATTGCAATGAGCATGAGGTTGTAGACCTGCTCGCCAAGCCAGTGGGTTTGGTTGCAAACGGTTTGTCACCGTGCTAGGTAACATGGTCAGTGTGCCTATCTAGTGAAGCTTCACTGGAGGCGCACGGACAGTGTTACCTAGCGGGATGATGAAATGTTTGCAACCAAACCCACCAGCTTGGCGAACATGTCTACAACCTCATCCACAAACCAAGCTACAAATCTTCTCAAAAACTCCAATGAGCATTACAAGATACATTTTGTAATTTCCTGTGTGAACTGATTGGTGCTATTTTGGAGCAGCAACTACCACACAGTCCCATGCCTGACCCTCTGATCGATGGCCTATTTTCCATTCCCTGAATGTCTAACTTTGGGTCTCTTCCCCTTCCCAGACTCTCCAACCTGCAGTCCCTTCTCTCTCCCCGACTTATCTCGACTTATGACTACTCCTCCTTCAATCCACTTTCTGACTTGCAGCTGGATCCAGGACCATGGCTAAGCTGATGGACTGTAATGTTGAATTTTTAACTTTGTTTCTTTATTTTTCTACTTTATACCTAAACTGTTATACTTGTACATAAGATGGCATTGGGAATAGGGATGTTATACACTTTTCACTGTACTCCCGTATCCCTGTACTTGAGTACGCATTACAATAAAATCTAATTCTATTTCTAATTCTCCCATCCCTCACCCCCACCCCCGTCACTGAACCTCCTGCCCCTTGACCACTGTCTCACCACTTGCATCTCTGAAACCCATGTTTCCAGTGTTGCAGAAGAGCTGAATTGGGCTGTTCCTGTCAATGTTTTGTTTTTAAATTCAACTCTGAAACCTTCCCTTCCTGCCTCTTGCCACTCACAGCAAGGATTCTCGAGGGGAAAGTGGTGAGTTGGAGCATTTCAAAGAAATGGGTTAACCATTGTAGGAATTTAGCAATGTAATGTATTTCAACATACAGATTCTAAGGTTCTAATGTTTATTTTCCGGTAAGAAAGGTTTGAAAGAGCCTGACTCCAGTTTTGACATTGCTGCACTTGAAATAATTTTTCATGAACACAATCACAGCTGTAAGTGAGGACTTGGTATCCAGAAGGTTTGTAATGCATTAGATGTTCGTTCTCCATTTTGTCTGTTTTAGATTCTGGCCAAGATCTCAGCCCTTCATCGGGCTCTCCCTGTTTGGAGACCAAGGTCAGCCAGTTTATTAAAAAATACGTTGTGTCCACCATCCTCGTCTCAGACACCAACACAGAGATTTCCTACATCCTGCCATCAGAAGCTGTGAAGAAAGGATGCTTTGAAAGGCTTTTCCAGGTAATGATGACTCCACCTTATCATTGTTATAGTAATAGGAAGGTACGTTGTCATTGTAGAGAACACTTGGTCTATGTTCTTTCCTGAACTGGCATTTACTGCATGGGGAGGATGGGACAACAATTTTCCAGACCATTTTTTTCTCCTTTCCCCATTTTACTTTTTAAAATTCATACACTGAATGAACACATCACTGGTGAGACCAGCATTTATTGACAATCCTTAATCACAGCTGAGCTGCCACATTGGAAACACATGAGTGGCTTGCTGGGTCATTCCAGAAAGTAAGAAAGAGGCAACCACACTGCTAAGAGGAATATTGGAGCAGGAGTAGCTCTTTCAGCCTACTCCACCATTCAAAAAAATCATAATACATGTGACTGTGGTCTCAGCTCTATGTATACCATCATCCTTAACTCCCTTGTCTATCAATAATCTGTCTAACTTAGCCTTGAATCAACCTTTAATCAACTGAGAGATCCAGCCTCCTTTATCTTCTGGGCACAGAATTGTACACTCTGACGGCTTTCTGAGAGGAAATAATTCTCCTCATCTCTGGATTAACAGGGAAACCTTTTATCTCAAACAATTCCTCCTAGTTACAGTCTCTTTGATATTTTTTGAATATCCAGCACCTATCAAGATTTTTTTATGCTTCAATAAGATCACTTCTTGTTCTTCTAAGAGGATATTTTCAAATCTTCCACTTAAGCTAAGCCCTTTGTCCCAGGAGTGATTAAAGTGAACCTTCTCTGAATTGCTTCCAAAGCAATTATATCCTTTCTCAAATAAGACCAGAACTGTACACAGTGCTACAGATGTTGGAGAAATGTGGGCCAGGAGCAGGTAGGTTTAGTTTAGGATTAAACTGTGCACAGTGCAGCAGATGTTGGAGGGATGTGGCCAGGAGCAGGCAGGTGGGATTAATTTATTTTGCGACTATGTTTGGCATGGACTGGTTTGACCAAAGGCTATGTTTCCATGCTGTATGACTCAAGACTCTATGTGGTCTCATGAATGTCCTGTATAGCTGCAGTGAATCTTCTCCGTTCTTATTTTCTTACAATGAACATTTGTCTTCCGTATCACTTGCTATATTTGCATGTTAACTTTCATTGATTTGTGTACTTGGACACCCAGTTCTTTCCAAACCACCAAGTCCTCCAGTCTTTCTCTATTGAAGTCATATACTGCTTTTCCATTCTTTCTGCCAAAGTAATCAAGTCCACATTTATCTATATTATACTCCATCTACCAGAACTTTTGCCCACCCACTTAAACTATCTATATCCTTTTGTAGCCATCTGCCTCTTCCTGACAATTGACCTTCCTGCTTGGATTGATGTCATTGGCTAATTTAGTTGGCATATATTTGATCCTCTAATCCAGATTATTGATATTGATTATAAATAGTTAGTGACCAAGATGCCAATTGAGGCAGTCCACTGTTTACAGCTTGCCAGCCCCACAAAAGAAACTCAGGAGTACGTTATCAACACCTCTGCCCTTTCTCTGTTTTCAATTTCCAGTTCCCTGGACTCTTTCTCTTGAGGGCCAATACTAGCTTTAATTATTCTTTTCTCATTCAAATACTTATAGAAACCGTACTGTCTATTTGTATATCACTCACTAGCTTTCTCTGTGCTCTGCTATCTGCCTATTTATTATCTTTTTAGATATTCTTTAAAGTCAGCATGATTATTTGTGTATGTTTTTTAAATGCCCCATTTATTTCTTTCTGTACGCTCAGTCCAATGGTATAACTACTGTTAGAAGGCCTATAAACGTACACCCACAAGGGACCTCTTACCTTTAATATTTTGTTTATTTCTATCTGAACTGACTCTTTCAAGTTAAGGTCATTTCTCAGAATTGAACACATGCCTTCCTTAATTAACAAAGTTACAACATCGCCTTTTCCCAACTTTCTGTTGTCCTAAAATGGCAAATACCCATCTACATTCAGATTGCAGACCTGGTCATCATTCAGTCATGCCACTGTAATGTCTATCAAGTCATACTTTTATGTTTTCATTTATGCTAGCAATTCATTCCATTTATTAAAATGTTGGCAAGGGCCTTGAACTTTATGGCTTTTATCTGCCGATGCGTTCTTGTGTTCATATGTTCTGTCCCTTCCTGTTACGTTCTGGCAATCATTACCTAAGTTGCTTTGTTATTTTCCCCTTTACCATATTTCCCTTCACTTTTGTTGTTCTTTCATGGGATGTTGGCATCGCTGACAAAACCACCAACTTTTACCCCATCCATAATTGCCCTTGGATTGATTGGCTCTCTCAGCTGTTCCAGAGTGCAGTTAAGAATCAACCACATTGCTGGAGTCAGAGTCACATATAAATCAGACTGGGTAAGGATGGCAGATTTTCTTCCATAAAGGCCATTAGAGAACCAGATGGGTTTTTACAATAATTGACTGGTTACATTGAACTGCTTTGTTGATTCCAGATTTTATTGGATTTGAATTTTGCCATCTGTCAGGCTGGGATTTATTCCCACAAACCTAAAGAATTCTGAATTACTACCACAGCGATAACACCATCCCAGTTGATCCCTTCCCCTCATTATTTAGTTTAAAGCCCACTCTACTGCCCTAGTTATACGATTCGCCAGAACACTTGTCCCAGAAAGGTTCAGGTGTAGGCTGACCCAGCTGTACACGTCCCATTTTACCCAGTGGTGGGGCCAGGAACTATTTCTCTTAGACCAGCCTTTAAGCCACTGGTTAATTTCTCTAAACTTATTTACCTTGTATTTATTCGTTTGTGGCTTAGTTACGAATTCAAAGACTCTTACCATTTGAGGTTTTTCTTTTAAATTTAGTCCCTACTTTTTTTTTTATTCCTTTAGGAGATGCTCTTTATCAGTCCTGCCAATGTTGTTGGTACCTAAGTGGATCATAACCGTTGGATCCTCCCCATACCATTGCAAATCCTTCTGTAGTCCAGAGCAGATATCCTGAGCCTTGGCACTAGGTTGGCAATGCAAATGCCTGGACTCTTGTTATTGGCTGCAGAGAAGCATATCTAGCTGCTCTGACTGTGTCGTCCCTATTACAACTAAATTTTTATAAACTGCTCTGCTTGAATGATTTCCTGTATGATGCAATGGTCAGTTTGCTCATCTATCCTGCAGCTACCATTTTCATCCTTGCCAACTGTAACAAACCAGCGTTTACTCGACAATGTGGAAAATTGCCCAAGTATGTCCTGTATACAAAAAGCAGGATCAATACAATTACGGCTAACAACTACCCCATCAGTTTACTCTCGATCATCAGTAAAGTGATGGAAGGTGTCATCAACAGTGCTATCAAGCAGCGCGTGCTCAGCAATAACCTGCTCAGTGATGCCCAGTTTGGGTTTTGCCAGAACCACTCAGCTCCTGATCTCATTACAGCCTTGGTTCAAACATGGACGAAAGAGCTGAATTCCAGAGGTGAGGTGAGAGTGACAGCCCTTGACATCAAGGCTGCATTCAACTGGGTGTGGTATCCAAGGAGCCACTTGTATCACTGATATCAATGAGAATCTGAGGCAAGCTCTTCACTTGTTGCAATCATACCTGACACATAGGAAGATGGTTGTGGTTTTTGGTGGGTCACCTCAGCTCCAGGACATCTCTGCGGGAGTTCCTCAGGGTAGTGTCCTTGGCCCAACCATCTTCAGCTGCTTCATCTATGATTTTCCCTCCATCATAAGGTCAGAAGTGGGATGTTTGCTGATGATTGCACAATTTTGAGCACCATTCACAACTCCTCAGATACTGAAGCAGTCCATGTTCAAATGCAACAAGATTTGGACAATATCCAAGCTTGCGCTGACAAGTGGCAAGTGACATTCATGCCACACAAATGTCAAGCTATTACCATCACCAATAAGAGACAATCTAACCACCACCCTCTGACATCAATGGCGTTACCATCACTGAATCCCTTACAGTCAACATCCTGCGGGTTACTATTGACCAGAAAGTCAACTGGACTCGCTACATAGGCACAGTGGCCGCAAGAGCAGGTCAGAGGTTATAAATACTGTAGCAAGTAACTTTCCTCCTGACTCCCAAAGCCTGTCCAACATTTACAAGGCATAAATCAGGAGTGTGATGGAGTACTCCCCACTTGCCTGGATGGGTGCAGCTCCAACAACACTCAAGAAGCTTGATACCATCCAGAACAAAGCAGCCCGCTTGATTGGCACCATATCCACAAGCATCCACCACTGACCCTGAGGAGCAGCAGTGTGTACTGTCTGCAAGATGCACTGCAAAAATTCACCAAAGATCCTCAGCCAGCACCTTCCAAAGTCACGACTACTTCCACCTAGAAGGACACGGGCAGCAGATACATGGGGTCATCACCACCTGCAAGTTCCCCTCCAAATCACTCACCATTAGAAATATATGACTGTTTCTTCATTGTCACTGGGTCAAAATCCTGGAATTCCTTTTCAAATGGCATTGTGGGTCAACCCACTACAGTAGAACTGCAGTTGTTCAAAAAGTCAGCTCATCACCACCTCCTCAAGGGCATCTAGGGATGGGCAATAAGTGCTGGACCAAGCCATTGACACCCACAAATGAACTTATAAAAAAAAGCCTGTTGGACAGTTGCAAAGGCTGAGGTTCTTGCACCTCCTGAATCCCCATACCTGCCTCACTTACAATCACACTCTCCTATTCCTGAACTCTAATCAAATCTAAAGATCCTAAGCTAAACAGTATGAGTGCCTTTTGGAATGAATTCAACAGCTAACTTTCACCCTTCCTGATGCATTACATTGTCTGCATCTTAGCCTCCAGCTCATAACTTTTGAGTCAAAGTTCCACGCACAGGCAACTCTTACTGCAAACATGTTTGCCCTGGGTCACACTGGCATTAAGAAGCTCCCACATTCTGCAGTCACAACACATCACCTCCCTGTCATCTATAATGTGACTTAGTTTAATTTATTAATTCATAATGAATGAATCCAAATACTCCCAATAAGCTTTATTATCACTGGTAAACTTAAATACTAATGAAGTCTAACAACTACAAGTAAATTTACTGACCTTTTTGAAAAATAGAATGAATGAGTAAAATTCTCACCAATTGCTTATCCATTTTTCTGCGATGTCACCATTTTTAGTAAATGTGGTTGAATGTTCACCGAGTGAAACACCTTTCCAGCACCTGCTCTCCAGACTGTGATAAAGTTAGGAAAAGAAGGAACACAATAAAAACCGAAAGAATTGCGGATGCTGTAAATCAGAATGAACACTTCCCACCCCCACCCCCCAACCTTACTTACCGACCTCCAAGATTCAGATTCTGTCACATGTTCTACTCTGAGTCATTCATAGGTCAGACCTGCTGAAGACCTAGTTGTGTTTTTACACCAGTTTGGCAGATTCGTGGCCATGATAGCTGACACTTGCTTTTTTCTTATTCCAGAGATACTAAATTAACTGAATTTTAAATTTTCCACTGCCGTGGCAGAATTTTAACTGAAAACTCCAGTTCAGTCGTCTGAGGTACTGCAACACAAGTCTAGTAATATAACATCCGTTTGGACTAGACATTGGCTAAAACTCCCTATTTAAACAGACTGTTAGCTGTGGTCACTGTTTAATGGATGCTGTAATGCACTGTTTAAATAGACGCCTTGCTGTAATGCACTGTGGTGGCCCTGTGATCTGCGGCAGTAATACTAAGCTCATATTGATACGCTTCTGGACTTCTCCATCCTTTGGAACTTGAATCTAATTTTGATCAGGACAAGCTTGAGTCACCTGAGAACATCAATTAAACGAGGTATAAAGTGGTCACGTACTAAATCAAGGGTCGGTAAGGCTGGAGGACGAACCTTACAGAAGTAATATAATTGGTTTGCATTCCTTCCATTTTGAACATTGATGTAGTCCAATAGCACTGCAGGTTGGAGTGGGTGAGATTGGCCATACACTGGTGATACTTTGCTTATACAGTGGATGTCTCCAAGACCTGTGTGGGATGTTACCTTTTATATCTCGGCTGCGTTATTGTTTTAGAACTTAGAAGACTAGGTAAGTTGAAATGATCGTTTTCCTTGATAGGCCCTGGATCTGAACCTGGAGGATCTGAATTTGACTAGTTTCGGTTTGATGGACACCACACTGGAGGAGGTGTTTCTGAAGGTTTCTGAAGAAGATCAGTCATTGGAGAACAGTGACATAGGTAAATATGAAAGAACAAATGGGAAACGTTTTTCCTTGTCGATTGGTTAATGCATTACATTTAATCTCAGTTTGGTAATAACAGTTACATGGCATCTTGTTGAAACAAAGATAGTTGTAAGTAGCCAGATGACTTCCAGATTGAATCTGCAACATCCATTTATAGATCATCTTCCCTGCAGAAAAATGTTCAAAGGTGCTATGTGAAGAATTAAGTTAACTAGGGGGAAGTCCAGCCTTGACTGTATATTAGACCAGCTTTAAATTTATATTTTATCCCCTGAATACTTTCTCCTTCTGTGAAACCTCTCCATCATCTTGATGATGGTGATATAGATACTAATTTGTCCACAGCTATCTAAGGCCTGAAGGTTTGTTCAGGGAGAAGGAAATTGCTTTTGGAGTGCTGGATCTGTGGGTCCTGTCCCAGACATGCCCCTACCATGCAGTTGCTGACTTGCCCACTGAGCTGGTGAGTTTGTTTGCAGATGTTTTGTCACCATACTGGGTAACATCATCAGCGCACCTCCAGCGAAGCGTCAGTGTTCTGTCCTGCTTGTTATTTATGTGTCTCGGTTTGCTAGGGTGGGTGGCATCATTTCATCATTTCCGGGATTGTTTCTTAGTGGTTGGTATATGGAGTCAAGCTCTATGTGTTTGTTAATGGAGTTGCGGTTTGAATGCCAGTCCTCCAGGAATTCTTGTGTGTGTCTTTGCTTGGCTTGTCCTGGGATGGCTACATTGTCCCAGTCGAATTGGTGTTCCCTCTTTGTCCGTGTGTATTGAAAAGAGTGATAGTTGGTCATGTCTCTTGGTAGCTAGTTGGTGTTCGTGAACCCTGAGGCTAGTTTCCTTCTGGTTTGCCCTATATAATGTCTTTGGCAGGCTTTGCATGTTATCTTGTAAATAACGTAGGTCCTGTTGGTTGAGGTTGTTGGATCCTTTATTCTCGTCAGTAGCTGTTATTGTGTGGAATGACAGCCCTTCCTGCCATCCAACCAAAACTATGGATCCATTATGTGGATAACACCTTTGTCATTATCACATGCTCTAAACTGGAGGAAACCCGTCTACTCATAAACAACATCATCACCGGCATAAGATTCACCAGGGGAGAGGAGAAACCAACAGACTTCCATTCCTGGACATAATGGTCAAACGTAAGGCCAATGGTGAGCTCCAGACCAGCATACACAGGAAGGCTACCCGTACAGATCAGGTACTCAACTACAATAGCCATCATCTCAATACCCACAAACAGAGCTGTATCAAAACACTGTTCAAGCAAGATACAACACACTGCAGCATCCTGGAGCTACACAAAGTCGAGGAAGAAAACCAATACAGCGCGTTTAGAAACAACGATTACCTGAAAAGCGTAGTCTGTCGATACCTAAACAGCAGACCACAACCGGAAGGCACAACATGTCCAGAGACACTAGTCACCCTACCATACATTAAGGACATATCTGAAATGACCACCAGATTACTCTGCCCCCTATGGATCATGGTAGCCCACAAGCCAGCAGCTACTGACGAGAATAAAGGATCTGACAACCGCAACTAACAGAACCAACATTATTTACAAGATACCATGCAAAGCCTGCCAAAAACATTATATAGGGCAAACCAGAAGGAAGCTAGCTTCAGGATTCACAAACACCAAATAGCTACCAAGAGATATGACCAACTATCACTTATTTCAGTACACTTGGACAAAGAGGGACACCAATTTGACTGGGACAATGTAGCCATCCTAGGACAAACCAAGCAAAGACACACACAAGAATTCCTGAAGGCCTGGCACTCAAACCGGAACTCTACTAACAAACATGTAGAGCTGGACCCTATATACCAACCACTAAGAAACAAACTTGGAAATGATGCCACCCACCCCAGCAAACCGAAACACAAATAACTAGCGGGACAGAACACCGACGCTTCACCGGAGGCACACTGACGATGTTACCTAGTATGGTGACAAAACATCTGCACACCAGCTCAGTGAGCAAGTCAACAAATGCATCAACAGGCCAAGGTTGACAAATCTTTTCAAAACCTTGATTCCCCTTTTTGCAAGGTGAAGGAGGAAGCAGGAGTAGGTTATGATATGCACATGTTAAAAGTGCAGCTGCATTCAATCCATTCAGTTCTAATTTTTGAGAGTAGGAAGTCTAAAACACGTGTGTATTTTAGACCCACCAGGGGCAGGTCTAAACATGCCGAAGTTCTTTGGAGAAGTCGAAAACCTTTTTTGGAGGAGTAAGGTACTCTTTTGAATAATGCCCCAGGACACTTTTCATTGAGATTATCACAGGATCCCGACAGTGCAGATAGAGACCATTTAGTCCATCAAGTCTGCACGAAGTCTCTGAAGAGCATCTCACCCAGACCCCAACCCAAACTCCCCCACCACCATAACCTCACATTTCCCATGGCTAATCCACCTAACCTGCACATCCCTGGACACTATGGGCAATTTAGCATAGCCAAGCCACCTAACCTGCACATCTTTGGACTGTGGAAGGAAACCAGAGCATCCGGTGGAAACCCACGCAAACCCAGGGAGAACGTGCAAGCTCCACTGACAAGGTCACTCAAGGCTAGATTCGAACCCGTGACCCTTGTGCTGTGAGGCAGCAGTGCTAACCACTGTGCCACCATGCTGCCCTTTAGATACCCTCTAAGATAGTTAAAGGTCAACATAAATGTGCATAAAAAGTACATAAATTCATTGGAGTTGCATATCGGAATAATGAATGTATCTGGTCTGATACTTGACTCTTGTACCACAAATAACTCTAAGTCTGAAGGTTGCAAGTGCTAAATCCATTCCAGAGAAATAGGCATAGAGTGTAGGCTGGAAATTCAGCACTGAGAGAATGCTACACTGTCAGTAGCGCTCTCTTTCAGATGAAACCAAGGATGTGTGTGTCCTCTCTAGCACACACAAAAGATTGTGAATAGAAACAGGGACCATTCCCTTGGTGTTAGGTGCAACATTTATCCCTCACTTTAAAAGTTGTTATCTGACCACTTACCTTACTACTGTTTGTGAGGGCTTAATGAGTGCAATATGATCTTGTGTCACTGTGACCCATAAATACTCAATCCCCTCTTGCCCCACCAAAAAAACATGTCAAAATGTCACAAAAACAAGATGAAATCATAATAAAGCTACATGTCAAGTGGAAAATATTGTCTCAAAATACACAAGGTTTCTCTTTGTTTTCTTGAAGATGACAAAGATTCAGGGAAAGAAGCCTTGCAGACACCACATACGGAGAATGAAAATGGTCGCCAGAAAGACATCCGTCCACAAGAAGGTACAAACAATCTGAAAGTGAACATGAGCAATTTGGTCACCTGTGCAAGGCTAAGCCAATCCCAGTCCTCTGTGCACTCCTCCTCATCTGTTGGTTCTGTCCGAGGTGATGAAATGGGTGGTTATTCCGAATTCTACGGAGACTACACACCGCTCTTTGATAACCTGAATGATCCAGACAACCTCAGTTTACAAGGTATGGGAAAAGCCAACGTTGAGATCAGCACCATGTTTTCTATATTTAAAGAGGTAGGAATTGGTCAAGGGGCATCAGTGTTCATAGTTAACTGTATGGATTGAATAGTTAACTGTTTCATTGTTTCACTTCTGATTACAGTACTCCAACATATTTTTGTAGAAGTGTTGAAATCAGAGCCACATGTACAGTGAATTTATTCCATTGTTGGTTTTGTTTTAAAACCCTGTTTCGGAGTGTGAAGAGCACCTGTGCCAAATAGTCCATTGCTCCGGAGTGGCCAGTGTATGAAATGACTCTAGTTAGAGAGAGTATCCAGCTCTTCTTCTTCACTTCAAGGGATGGACAACAGCAATCCCCACATGAATAAAAGGTTGTGTGCTTGCAATGAAGTATTGAGTATATAATTTTAACCCATAAAAGCAGTTGCATGCATTTCAACTCTGTATTTTTAGCTTGGGAAAATGCAATTCTCAATGGAGTTGGGTGTGATTCATTTTGTAAAATATTCCCTGGTCAAAGAGTTGAAGAAGAACCACCTCACAGACCTTTGCTATGGGGAAATGTTATGTTGAATTGCCCAGGAAACGAAATGTGGATGGATTCAGAATCTTGGGTTGTTGACTTTGTGCCTCACGTTTCCTCGTGGATTTTTCAGGTTAATGTATTTTTTAGTTGGCAGCTACACAAACGTATGACTCAAGAGAAAGCCATTCAGCCCCTCAGGTTCCACCATTCAATAAGTTCATGGCTGATCTGATTGTAACCTCAAATCCATATTCCTGCCTACCCTGATAACCTTTCACTCCTTTACTTCACAAGAACCTATCTATCTCGGCCTTAAAAATATTCAAGGACTCAGCTTCCACCACCTTTACAAGAGTTAGTAGTCCCAAAGAATAAGTTTTGCCTCATTTTGGTGTTAAATGAATGATCCCTGATTTTTAAACACTAGTACCATGTTCTAGATTCTCCCATAAGTGGAAACATCCCGTCCACATCTGTGCTATCAGGATCCTTCAAAAGTATATGTCAACTCTTTCTCAAGTCAACGTTTACTCTTTTAAACTCCAATGGACACCAGTCCAGCTGACCGGTCTTCCCTCATAAGGAAACCCACACATTCCAGTTTTTTTTGTCTGGTTAACCTTTTCTGAACTGCCTCCATAGCTTTTACAACCTGCCTTAAATAAGGTAAAGATTAATACTCTGCACAACAAGCTTCTGTAATCCTTGAAGGTTCGATGTGATTCTCTTGTCTCTAACTGATGAATTAAGAGCAGAAGTGAGACATTTAACCTTGCTCTGCTATTCAATACAATCATGGCTGATCAGATTATGATTGCAATTCCACTTCCCAAGTAGCCCAATAACCTTTGTTTCCCCTGCCTAGCAAGAAGCTGTCCTTGAAAATGCACCTCTATCGCCTTGTGAGTCAGAGAGTTCCATACATGCACAACGTTATGAGAGAAGAAAAATTTCCTTTCCTCTCTCTGTCTTAAAAAGGTGACTCCTAAATTTACAAAATATGCCACTTTAGTTCAGGAAGAGACTGCTGGTTAATGGTACTGCTGTCACTATTACAGTCTCCTATGCCGTGAGGATAGAATATAATTTGCTGCCTTTTTGAGTTATTTTGCAGTTGTGTTTTACATAATCTGACAGAACAGAAGGAGGTCATTATACCTGTGCTAGCTCTGTGACAGAACCAACCAATTAGTCACAGTCCACTGCTGTATCCCCTTGGCCCAGCAATCTCTCTCCATTTTCAAGCAGATATCCTGTTGCATTGTATTGGATGTTTCCTCATCCACAGTCTGTCATAAGTGACCAATGTTTTCATTGGAGTCTGTCGGTGAATCATTAGAAATGACCTCTGGCCAGGGCTATTCTACTTTCTAAGTCTGACATGGTGGGACAACTTGCTAAGCCCACTATACTTGTTAGCACCAGCAACAGTACAACTAAATTCTGGGGACCTTTCCAACAATTTTACTCATTTGCACACATTTACTGCAGCTCATATATGAGCAAAATAAGCGAACCAGAAGTGAAATATAATGAAGTGGTCACAGTTAAAATTGGCTTCAGTTGTATTGAAACATCTTTTTCCTGAAAAAACCGTGCTTACACTGGAGGATGCTCTTCTGTTCAATTCAGAAACCCATTATATTGTATGGCCTTTCTAATCTTGGCAGTGCTCTGTAGCAGAGCTGACATCTGCATGCAAAATGTGATGCTGTGCAATTATTGCCTTGTTATATTTATAAAAGCCTGTGGAGATTGACTGCATAAAATTTGCAGCAGGTGGAACACAGAATTTACCATTCCAATCCTCATTACCTTTTCTACTTGAGCTGCAGGAATGTATTTTCATTCTGATTCCCTTCAGCTGATGACATCTGAACATTCTAAATGAGGTGTTAGAAAACGTTGAGGCTGGTAACATATCAGAAAGGAAATTAGCCCGATCAGCGTTGTGTCAACAAAGTGTCGGGTGGAAACTCAGTACTGTTTCATCAAAGGGGTGGTCTCATCATGGTAATGCAACCCCGTTTATAGGCCAACACAGTTCAGAGTGCCAGATTTCTGAGGAAGGGAGCGATGAGCAGGCAGGACTTAGTGCGGTGTGATTAGCCACAAACTGCAGAATTCTGGAGAAGTTCCGAGTCCATGGAGGTTATGAAGCCCTTTGACAGTCAATGAAATTAATGTTGGAATCAACAGGATTGAAGGTGACAAACTCACATCAAAGAATTTTAGCAACAAAAGGAATGGACACATACTGGCAATCAGGCAGAAGTTTGAAGTTTCAAAAATGAGGATTGATAAATAGTTACATTCAAGTAAAAGTCCCAGATAGATTCTTAACACATTAACCTTTTTCAAGGAAGAGTCAGAGATTTAGGAAGCAGTCTATGTTTAAGGAAGCATAGAAATAAAACTAATAAATGAATAATGATTTTTGTCATAGATAACAAGGTGTAGAGCTGGATGAACACAGCAGGCCAAGCAGCATCAGAGGAGCAGGAAAGCTGACGTTTCGGGCCTAGACCCTTCTTCAGAAATGGGGGAGGGGAAGGGGGTTCTGAAATAAATAGGGAGAGAGGGGGAGGCGGATAGAAGATGGATAGAGGAGAAGATAGGTGGAGAGGAAACAGACAGGTCAAAGAGGCGGGGATGGAGCCAGTAAAGGTAAGTGTAGGTGGGGAGTTAGGGAGGGGATAGGTCAGTCCAGGGAGGACGGACAGGTCAAGGGGGCGGGATGACGTTAGTAGGTAGGAGATGGGGGTGGGGCTTGAGGTGGGAGGAGGGGATAGGTGGGAGGAAGGACAGGTTAGGGAGGCGGGGACGAGCTGGGCTGGTTTTAGGATGTGGTAGGGGGAGGGGAGATTTTGAAGCTTGTGAAATCCACATTGATACCATTGGGCTGCAGGGTTCCCAAGCGGAATATGATTTTTGTCACTTCTTTCACTGAACAATTCTATATTTTATATTTTAACTGTCATATAATGTTCGGCAAGTTGCTAACATTGGAGTGAAAGTGGAATTGGAGCAACCCCACAGTCCTGGATAATTGAAAGTGTGTTTATGCCATTTGTTTCATCATAAAATATTACAGTACAACACCACAAGACTTCCTTAAAACGTCTGTAAGCGCCAAACTCTCCAGATACTCCACAGTGGGAATTTTTGGGCCCTCTTGCCATTGCAATTATTTCTAATTAACAAGTGAAAGAAGTTCTGAAGAAGATTAACACCGGATTCAAAGCATTAATTCTGCTTCTGTCTCCACAGATGCTGTCAAACTTGGTGAGTTTCTCCAGCACTTTCTGTTTTTATTTCAGATCTCCAGTACCTGCAGTATTTTGCTTTTATCTCGGAGAAGGGCTGTCTCCTGTTCACATTAATTTATACCCATTTTACATTTTGTTTGCTTTTTCTCCACCTAACACCCCCTTTATTTTTCATTGGGCTCTTGAACATCTGCCCTCTTGCTTCTGCCTCTGTCAAAAGTACTACAAGAAAAAAGCATTTTCTAACACCTTTCAGCTTTGATGAAGAATCATACCAGACTCAACATTAACACTGTTTCTGTCTTCACAGATGTTGCCAGACCTGCTGAGATTCTCCAGCATTCTGAGTTGTTTCAGATTTCCAGCATCCATGGTATTTTGCTTTTTCTATCTTGTATAGCAGTGGCTTTTCCATTTCTTCTGCAACAAGAGTTCCCAGCACAGGGTTTGTATGTTGCTAAATCATCGGTCAAAATAGATATAACCAAGCTTTTAGCTTTTATCACCAGAAGAAGCTGGTTTCACATGTAAACCAAAGTTCTTACCATGTTGACTTGTGAAATGTTCAAGAATTTGGCGAGGTGAAAGTTTTTGAGCAGAATTTTATCCTGGATTTGAGGAGCGTAATGCTGGAACTAAATGGGTTCCCAAGCCTCTACTTGCTGAAAGTGGCATGCCCTCTGGTACATTTTTGTTGTATTCATTCATGGGATGAGGGCATCACTGACTGCGCAGCATTTTTTGCTTGTCCTTAATTGCCCAGAGGGCAGTTAAGAGTCAATCACATTGCTGTGAGCTTGGAGTCACATGTAGGCCAGACCAGGTAAGGATGGCAGTCTTCTTTCCTAAAGGGCGTTAGTGAACCAGATGGGTTTTTCCTGACAATTGACAATGGATCTGTGGTCGTCATTTGACTCTAAATTCCAGATTTTTTAGTCTTAAAATTCCGCTTTTTTCTGCCATGGCTGGATATGAACCCAGGTCCCCAGAACATTACCTGGGTCTCAGGATTAACAGTCCAGTGATATTCTATCAGAGACAGCCTCCTAATTGAACACCTCCTATGCTAACCATCCAATTTTATTTTTTAACTCATTTCATGGGATGAGAGCATCACAGGCTAGGCAGCATTTATTGCCTATCCCTAATTATCCAGAGGACAGTTCAGAGTCAACCACATTGCTGTGGGTCTGGAGTCAGATGTAGGCCAGACCAGGTAAGGATGGCAGTTTCCTTCCCTAAAGGACATTAGTGAACCAGATGGGTTTTTTCCTGAAAATTGACAATGGGTTCATGGTCATCATTAGACTCTTAATTCTAGGTATTTTATTGAATTCAAATTCCACCATCTGCCATGGCGGGTTTCAAACCCAGATCCCCAGAATGTTATCTGGGTCTCTGGATTAATAATCCAGCGATAATACCACTAGGCCATCGCCTCCCCACTGACACTGACTGGGCACTCGATGCTACAGGCACTAACAGGAGGGTTAGCTAACACAGAGTTACCCTCAGAATGGGATAAATACTATTGTTTCAGCAGGGCGGGGAGAAAGCAGCAAACACTTGAGAGTGGAGAGGATTACCCTGTCCCTGGATAGTTGTGGTCATTGACGTGGTCTAATTTGCCAAAAGCCAACTCCTTCATTGGGGAGGCTGGTCCCTCTGTCCCCCAAAGACTCCCACCAAAGCTGTGATGGAGATGCGATCTCCATTATGCACCCAGCCTGCTCCTGTCAGCAAAATGTCACCAAATTCAGAAAATGGCCCCTTAATGGGACTCTATTCTGTAAATTGGCCTTCCTCCTCTGAGGTGGTAGCAGTAAAACTGCTTTTCTAGCCACCCCTGGGAGATGCCCCCAATGTCAAGAGTGCTATCCAGTACTATTCCCACTCACCGCCACCACTGCACCCCCTCCCCCCAGAGATTTCCCAGTCAACATGTCACCAAGTGGTCAGAAGAATCCAGCCTTTTGCCAAATTTTGTATCAGTTCTTGCATCTAGACGGTAGCACCTGTGAACAGTGATTGTTATACTGAAAAGATTTTAGTGAAGTTGTGAACTCTTAAATCTACGCTTTGTCAATTCATTTAAACAACAGCAACTTAAATTTATATACAAAAGTAAAATATGGCAACTGCCAGACATCCAAAATTAATACAGAACGTGGTGGAACTGATCAGAGGCAGCATCTAAGGAACATACAGCAAAATTAATTTTCCAGTGACCTTATTAGAACAAATGTTGTAGGTACAATTGCATTGTGCTTTTAGACTGTAAAAACCTCACCACAAAACTTATTCACTTAGAAGTATCAGCGACCATTGAATTAAATAGAAAAGAGATTGTTGCACAGAGACTTAATTATCTTGAAGATTATATTTTTCACTAAGTATTTATTTAAGTTGGGCTTGACTGTACTGTTTAGCTAAACTTGTGAGCTTCTTGAATGCAATATTAGTCTACTGACTCCCTTTTAGGATATGTATAATGTACTAAGTGAGTGAATCCTTCCTAAGTATCAAATAAGAAGGCAGACAGTGAAAGCGTTCACTATTTTTGATTTGCTCGTGGCATATGGATGTCAGTGAAGATTGTGCTGGAGAAAGTGATGATGAACTGTCGCGTTGAGCTGTTGCAGTCCTCTGGTGTCAGTACACCCATAGGGCTGATAAGGAGACAATTCTAGAACGAAGGAATGACCATTCTTTCTTTCCCAAATCAGAATGATGCATGTCTTGGAAGGGAACTTACAGGTTGGTCATGCTCCATTGGACCCAATGCCTTTCTTATACTAAGCAATAGAACTGCAGGTTTGGAACATGCTGTTGATGAAACTGCAATGAATTGATGCAGTATATGTGTAGATGGTATACATTGCTGCCACTGTGTATGTCCTTGGTGAAGAGAGTAAATACTAAAGGTGGAGTCATTCAAGTTGATTCCTTTGTCTGGATGAAGGTTCTTAAATGTTGTTGGAGCTGCACTCTTCCAGACAAATGTGGAATTTTCCACCACACCCCTGAATTGTGCTTAATGGATGCTAGGCAGGATTTTGAGAGTCAGGAGGTGAGTTACTTGCTGCAGAATTTCCCTTCTTCTGACCTGCTGTTGTAGGTACAGTATTTATATGGCTTGTCCAGTTCAGTTTCTGATAAACAATGACCCCAGGATTTTGATGGTCTGGGATTCACAGATGTTAGTGACATTGACTTTCAAGGGGAGATGGTTAGACTCTCTTGCTGGAAATGGTACTTGCCTAGCATTTGTACAATGCAAATCTTAACAGTACAAACTTCTTCTTTCCTATGTTTCTCCAGCTTGAATGTTGTCCAGGTTTTGCCATATGCTTGCAAAGACTACTCCAAAACCTTAGAGACTACTTCATTCCCTGAAGATCATTGTTGAAACTAGTGAAGGAATTTGGGGCCAGGAGACTCCCCTGAGGAACTCTGTCCTGTACTGATGTCCTATGGTCGATATGATTGGCATCGCACAACCACCATCTTTTTCCAGTTCTTATGATTGGTTATGGACCTGAAATTTGAACTATATTTCTCTGAGATTTTACCTTTCTGTTGAAACTTTGGCATTTTCTGTTTTTATTTCAGATTTCCAATCTATTATTTTGCTTTTGTGCTAAGTATGACTTCTTGCAATGGGAGGTTTTCCCTCAATTCCCATTGACTAAAATTTTACTAGACCCTTTGGTGCCATTTGGTCAAGTGCTGCCTTGATGGTGACCCCTGATTCAACCCCTGACCTCAAAAGGAGATCTGAGTAACCCTAGCTGAACCCATATGGAATATCAGTGAACAAGTTATTTGTAAGAAAATGCTGTTGATTATATTACTGATAAGATTACCACTGTATAATAACACAAACCCTAGCATTTAACTCGTCACTATTCAGGTCAAGTTAGGGAACTTATAATTAACATTACAAAACCAGTTCAGCAATGTCACAATGAATTAGTGTTCACCTAGATTCACTGATAAATTTGTTTTAGACTCAGCTTCCGATACTAGAATGTTGAATTGGGATCTCTCTTTTTCTCTCTGTTTATCTCTCTTTATTTCTCTTCCTTGCCTCCTTCCTTTGCAGAAAGGTCAAGAAATGAATTTGTCCCTTTTCAAAACTACCATTAATTTTGTATACCTTTTGGTTTTCAGATTAACCTGCTTTATGTTTCTTTACGCTGTATCTGAATGATCCACACTGTAGGGTTTTCACCCTTTTTAAGGCCAGTAACCCACAACACACATTTCAGGAATTATAATGACCCTACGATCAATGCGCACAGCCAGCTGGGCTTACTCCCTTAACTTCAGAGCTTGTATTCAGACAGGAATTAAACACTTCCAAGTAAAAGTGGGGCAGTCTCTTGACATGCTATCTCTAATTTATTATCCTAACATCTTGGGCCTTTCACTGTCCAAGAAACACCGTCTCATCAAAGCAGCCAGTATGCTCAGCATCAGCTATTTCTGTTTCCTGGAGTTTAGCCGGAAAACTTACAATCCTGAGGATATTTCAAGGACCTTAATTGTGATATAAGAATTGGTTTTGCTGATGGATGGGGCATCAGGTTTACCACTCAGTCAAGACTGGACAGGATGCAAGCTTGTTAACAGTTTGCTCAGCACGCTTGTGGAGTTTGTAGCATGTGAGATGCCTTTGGCCCAATTAATGTTGAGCTGAAAGAAAGGTGGAGGCTCTGCCAGGCTTCTAAGCTGAAGAAGCTAGAGAGTCAAAGTTTGAGAAGAGCATTGAGAGAGAGAAAGCTGACTGTGCTCTCATTACCTGGCCCCAGTTTCTTGTGTGAAAGCATTTGATTAACGAAGAATGGAGAGAAGGGAAGTTGAGTGGTGTTACATTCAGATAGTTAGTAATAGAAGCTCATGCAGGTATTTCCACAAGCTGAATGTGAGCCTTGTCCCAGAGTAAGTAATACACTGAATCATTCCACTAGTCACTTTTGTTGACAAATGGCAGTGTATGGAGTGAAGTTGGATGTCATCTGTGTTTATCAGCCCACTGAATCAAACTTTAAAGGGTTATATGCACATAGATGAATAATCTGCCATGACCCAACAGCTTGCCAGGTACATGATGCACTTATGGGTCAACAGAATATCTTCATCCTGTGCCGATTCCCAGTCACAATTAAAGACGTCTCAGTCATGGGATATTTCCATTAAAGGCAAAGGAATTTCTGTAAAACTTACGATGTTGTTCATCTCGACCTGAAAGTGTTTTTGGTTCCAGAAATAAAATCATGTCTGCTTCACTTCCCTTCTAGGAAATAGTCACTCATTTTTCCCATTTTTCCTTTGAACCTAAAGTTACCCTAATGACAGACAGTTATGTTGGTCCTGCTGTAGGTTTTTTTCCCCATTTCATCACGTGCTTATTTCAAGTTCTGTCTCATGAGTTACATCAATACAGTTCTTCTGGATACAGGAGGAATTACTTAATAAGCTGTGAGATCAAAATCAAGATTCAGTTCTGTATCAAGATAAGACTTTTGCTCCCCTCTCTAGACATTGTGAATCCCAGGTTTGATCCCTTTCAACCAGGGTAGCAACAGGGTCACTTTTTATATTTACATTTATGTTAAGCATTCTTGGAATGAGAAGGGAAAAGTCGGTGGGCGTTCACATTTTAAATTGCCCTGCAGCTGTTAACAATTCCTCCAATGTGTGTATGTGTGAATGTTAAATGAGGAGAAGATCGTGTGTAGATTCATGAAAATATCTGAAGAATATCTAACTGCTTTCAGGTCACAGCATTGTTACAACACCTGTTTGCTAACCAGGGATGAACAACTTCAGGAAAGTAACACCATAGATATTCTGATCAGCAGTGGAAGATTTGGAAAGTCGTTACATCTTGAAAGCTCTTAAGTGCATAAACACTCAATTATTCAAGTCAAAGCATGGGGTTTGCAAAGTTTATTAAATATTAACAGTATGAAGAACCCGTAAAATAAACAATGTAAAGTCCAAAATATTAATTGTTTCAGGATGTCACATGAATGAAAGAATGAAGAAATATTTTGGACAAGAAGTGCCAGCAAAAGATAAGGTTTTCAATTGCCTCAAGTGAATGGGGTGTATTTCCAAAAGTTAATTCCTGTTTCCTGTTTTCTCCCACCATCGACAGCAGAACCAGAACCTGACCTGAAGAGCTTTGTCCTGGAGGGTCAAGGGAGTACAAAGCTGGAGGGGTCCTGGCTGAAACTGTGCCAATTCTACGGGCTGATAGTGAAACGTTATCACTGTGCCAAACGCAACACGAAGAGTCTTTTCTCCCAGATCCTGCTGCCAGCCTTCTTTGTGTGTGTAGCAATGACAGTGGCACTCTCAGTGCCTGAAATAGGTATTGTGATTCAAAATACATCATTAATCATGCTGTACACTGACAGTTTAAAAATGGCTTAATCAACACCTTTTGAGTAAGGCAGAGATTTATTCTTTGGGATTGCCATCTTGCATAACTCCCATTCTAATTTCACTGATGGAGTGTTAACCTACTTTTACCACTTTCTTCCCAGGTGACCTGCCTCCTCTGATTCTTTCCCCATCTCAGTACCACAATTATACCCAGCCTCGTGGGAACTTCATACCATATGCAAACGAAGAGAGAAATGAGTACAGGTATGAGATTAGAGAGGACCTTTAATATCACTCGGTATAGTTTAATTTATTGCAAGATGCTACATGGAATGGAGACCACATTGTGGTTCAGGCAGTACTGAATTAGAAGTCATTTAAGTCAACAAATGCTTCTCCTGCGGACTTTTGCTTTATTAAGAATTGTGTTCAACGTATTCAATCGTCTAAAGAGTGCGAGAAATGTCATGTATTGACATGTCCATTTTTTCTCCCCAGCTAATACTCCAGAATATCAATCTGTCATTGCAGTTTTCTTTGTTCAATCCTGATCATGTTTATTGAACAAAGATGACCGTTTATTTATTTGTTCATTGCAATGAGAATTCCTAATATTCTGCTGACTTCCAAAGTCTGCCACTTCTATGGCATGCATAAAGGAGTCTGCCACTGGGTAAATGTAGGATAAAAACTGCAATGGAGCTGTTTAGAATGAGCAGAAGCTAAACCAAGCAGGTTCACTTCACTTCACTTCACAAGCCTTTCAGCTTGCACCTTTTTGGAATAGAAATATTTACGAAAATGTAAACACTTTGCTAACTCTATTAATGAAATCTAGAGGGTTATTCTCGATCCAGGGTGTTTTCAGATGTTTGCATGTAAATGATTGAGATCAGCAGAACTGAAAACATTGGCAGAAAGCAGCCAAGTATATTTCTTCTACTGCTGTTGGGCCTGTCAATTTACCCTGGAAACACGCCAGAGTATATAAGGAAAATGGAAACATAAACATTTATGTTGTACTGTTTATGGCCTTAGGAAGTCACAAAGTGCTCTACAGGCAATGAATTGCTTTTGCATTGTAATCAATGAATAATAAGCAAAAGGTTGCTTACTCTCCTAATTCTGTATTTGGTCGGGTTTCCGGTCGGTGTAACGTTGCAGCACAAAAGTTGCCATGATCTGAAGAAACATTATCGGGATCACTCAGAATGGCCTGTATGGGAAATTAAACTGGTAAAATTATTGCACCAACATTAGGATGAAAGAATATTGTTGGAGAAGGCTCTGCACCTGATTAGTGCTTTTTCTGAATGAACAGTAGTTAATTGGGAAATAAACTGTATTGCATTTACAGAAATTCTGTTTTGAAGAAAATACAACAAACATTGGTATAAATGTATATTTTTGTTTGAATATAACTTTTTAAATTTATTTTAACTTAGGATAAAGTTGTCACCTGATGCCAGCCCACAGCAGCTGACAAATACCTTCTATCTACCCTCGGGGATTGGAGCTACCTGTGTCCTGAAGACTCCATACAACAGCACATTAGACCAGCTGGTGCAGACCCTCAATCTTTCCACCAGTGAGACCAAGATGCTCGCCTCCAAATACTTTGACTCCATGTGCCTGGACTCATTCACTCAAGGCCTCCCACTGTCAAATTTTGTCCCACAGCCACCGTCACCTGCTCCGTCAGATTTCCCGGACATGGGAAATGATGGAGGAACGTACCCCTGGAATTTGACGACATCACCAGCTACAATGAAAGGTGCGTACTTTAGCGAGAGAGAATAATGGGAAGTGCCTGCTGAGTTTGCTCATGTTTTACGGCAAGATGGCCATTTTTGCCAAGTTCTATGTTCAAATGTTCCAAAATTATTTTCTATTACAGTATATTAAATGCAGACTCCAAGTTGAGTGCAAAGACAGAGCAAGTTTTCCCTTTCCGACAGTACCTTTAAACAGAATGCCTTTGACATTTCCTCACAGACATCTCCATATTTTCTCTGATCAGATGGTGGAGCTTGAAGACCATTTGGGGTTAGATGGTTGGCGGATCTGAGAAATTTACACTGATCCATTAATGGCTCCTGTCTCCAGGCTGGGGTTTCAGCGCTAGGAAAGAACAGACAGAGAAATGGAGGGATGGTGAGGAGAAAAGCAGCTGATCCCTCAAACATCATACCCAACATTCACGATGCCAAAGCATCATGGCTCCTCTCTCCTTTACCTCACAGCAACACTGTCTTTGAAAGAGTTAGAGAAAACAGAATCATTGAATAATTCCTTTGTGACTCCCTCAGACCACCAAAAGCAGTCTGGGAGATCACATTGATAAACATTTGGGTTCGATTTGACCCATGTGGTGTCAGCCTGGAGCTTTGTTGCTTGGAGCAACTTAGAATTGTTGCCCTATGTCTGGATAAATTCAAGCATCATTGTAGTTACATTCCACACAATAAAATCCCTCCTTGTTCAAGTTTTTATTGTTTGTCAATCGAAAGTGAAATACATTTTCTAGTTTGGATATAATTTCAAAAACTTTTGGTTTGGCATCGGGGTAAAGCTTACCATCCTTGTTGATCAATCATTTGCATAAGGTAATGGTTCTAAATGAATTAATGCTCAAGTTATGTCAGCTGCACCCATTCCACTGATGTTTCTAACTGTCCGTGGGTAAAAACATGGAGATCTACCCTAGCTTCTGGAAGAAACAGGTGTATCCGCAGCAGTTCCCTAAGGTTTTCCTAGTGATTTTGCCTGATCAAATGTAGCAGTTTCATATCTGTCATGTGTAACTCTTATTATCGAAGATCAGTGCCTCTCCTGCAGATACTTATGGTGGTGCATACACTGCAACTAGTGTGTTCAAGCCAAAACAAAGACAAGGGGAGATTGAGGGGCAAACTATCTCAAACAACCCTTACCCAGCACCACTTGCTTGGACGAGGTGGCCAATACCCCATGAATCCAGCACTTGGGCCATAAGATGTAGCAGTAGCAGTAGACCATTCAGCCCATCAAGTCTGCTCCACCATTCAATGAGATCATGGCTGATCAGATAATCCTCAAATCCACTTTCCTGACTTCTCCCCATAACCTTTGATTCTCCTACTGATTAAAAATCTGTCCAGCTCATCCTTGAGTCTACTAAATGACCCAGCCTCAACAGCTCTCTGTGGGAGCAAATTTCACAAGTTCCTCCAGAGAAAAAAATTGCTTCTCATTGCTGTCTTAATTGGGTGACATGTTATTCTGAGATTATGCTGTCTGGTCTTAGACTCTCCCACAAGGGGAAATAATCTTTCCACGTCTACCCTGTCAAGTCACTTAAAAAGCTTATATGTGCCCATTGTCAGCTGGGAAAATAGGAGTATCTTTGGCTAATCCATCGATGAAGCGGGAGCGATACACAGGGTGTGAAGAAGCAATGCCTCTCTTTTTATTAAACACTAGAATGTGTCAATGATTGAAAACCTGGCCCTTCTCTTCTCTATCTACTACTTGGGAGATTTGATTCTTTATTTTTTTCATTTTTTTCGTACTCTTATTGAAATTAAATTACAGGTGATTATGTATGGATCTGCATAGACCTTATTTTAGTGATTGCTAAGTGTGTAGTAATTAATTCAGATTGACTGCCTGATATGTTTGTCCTTATTTTTTCTGGTCATGAATGATTCTTTCACATTTTGAGAGATTAACCCAGAACCAGTCTTTTCTGGAAGATAACAAGGTGTAGAGCTGGATGAACACAGCAGGCCAAGCAGCATCATGGGAGCAGGAAGGCTGACGTTTCGGGCCTAGACCCTTCATTTTCTGATGAAGGGTC
>NC_063359.1:6607961-6658084 GCF_021869965.1 Rhincodon typus
ATGAAGGGTCTAGGCCCGAAACGTCAGCCTTCCTGCTCCCATGATGCTGCTTGGCCTGCTGTGTTCATCCAGCTCTACACCTTGTTATCTCAGATTCTCCAGCATCTGCAGTCGAATAGTTACACTTTTGTAATAATACAATAAATGTTGTTTCCGGAGATCAGGATAAATCAGCTTGAATCATGTATACTCAATTATCTGATTTGTTGGAATAGTTCTCGAATGCGCCACTAAAGGAGCTGATGGCCTGGTGGTATTTTTGCTCGACTATTAATCCGGAGATCCAGTTTGATTTGGAGACCCGGATACAAATCCGACAACAGCAGATGGGGAAATTTGAATTTAATTTTTAAAATCTGGAATTAAGAGTCTAATGATGACCATGAAATTGTTGTCAATTGTTGGAAAAACCCATCTGGTTCACTAGTATCCTTTAGGGAAGGAAACTGCCATCCTTACCTGGTCTCGCCTACACGTGACTCCAGACCCACAGCAATGTGGTTAATTCTTAACTGCCGTCTGGGCAATTAGGGAGGGCCATTCTTTTAATGAATTAAAAATAAACTCTGATGATGTGTAAAACAGGCTGCCAATTCACCATGGTCTATTTTACCTTCATGTTCAAGGCCCGTTTTATCCTTGCTGTCTTTTGATTTTCCTGCTCCCTTATGTAACTTCATGTGTTAAAATGGCCACAATTCCAAGTTTTGTTTTAAATTCACTCACAGGATATAGGTGTCACTGGCCAAGCCAGCACTTATTACCCATCCCTAATTGCCCAGAGGGCAATTAAGTGTCAACCATATTGCTGTGGGTCTGGAGTCGCATGTAGGCCAGATCAGGTTAAAGAGAGCAGATTCCTCTCCTAAAGGACATTAGTGAACCAGATGGGCTTTTCCAACAATGGTTTCATTGTCATCATTAGACTATTAGGTTTCAGTATTTATTGAAAATTCCACCATCTGCCATGACGCAATTCAAAGCCAGGTCCCAGAACATTTCCAGGGTCTCTGGATTACTACTCTAGCAATAACATCATTAGATCATCACCTCCCCTTTGTTAGTAAGTCCTGTGTCTATCTGATGAAGATGGATGAGGAAAGATCACCTTTGCAAGTGATTACACTGTTGCCATAAAAAAAAAGACATTTTCATGAAAGGTGAAACCTGATTATTTATTTGTAAAACTTTATTTGGAGCTGAAACCTTGGTCTAAGTGCATCCAGTCCAAGTTTCTATCCTTTCAGCAATGATGCCTAGGCGGTCACCAGGTGTGGTCATCATCCCATATATATTTCTTTTGAACCTGTAACAGCTTATGGCCTCAAGACTTCACAGTGAAAATACTCACACATTTCTCAATTCATTAAGTTCCTGACCTTCAGGTTAGTACTCTAACATTTAGCTTCCTCTGACAGTGTATTTAAAATTCCTTTGGTGTACTGCGTGCTCTCTGCTTTCAATCTTATTTCTGATAAGATTGTTCTAAAACAACATGTGTTATTTTGTCAAACCAAAGATGATGAGATTTTTTTTTTTAAAATGAGATGAACAGCTTCCAAAGAAATCATCCTCAAAAACTCCCAGCAAAGCATTTGAATTGCAGCTAAAATCTTTAGTTGCCAGCTTTCGTAAGTGTGTAATTTTTGGTGTCATCAGAAAAGTCATTTTGGAAAGCCTGTTTATACATTTGGAACTAGATTCATAATTCTGCTTCGCTCCTGCACAGTCTGGTGAAGAAGACATCATTTTGGCTTTTATTAAAGTGACACCATTCCTGGTGGTGACAGATGAGATTCAGTCCATGTCTTGCCTGTAATTTATCCTGACTTTACACAGCTGTTCCACAAAATGAGCCATTGTTACAAACCCACCAGCTATTTTTCTATGTTCAGTTTATGATAACTAAGTCCATTCAGTCCTTGCACAGTACAGCGACGTTAGATGGTGCAGGAAATGCTTCTAATGGACAGATCAGGTCAAAGTATCCCATAATGTTAGCACAAGTTTAGCACAAGATTAGTTTTAAAGAAACAAAGTCATTATTGCAATGTGGCAGGCAATGTTTGAACAGAAAGGCCCCACAAACAGTATTGTCATAATATTTAGGTTTTATTTTAATAATGTTCATAAAAGATAAATATTGCCCAGGGTAATAATTTTCCCTTTCTTTGAATTAAGCCATCTGTTTTATATTTTATATGGTCACATAATTAGAGAGTGTCTCAGTTTAACTGATCATGCAGAAGGTGGTATCAAAGGCAGAATTGGTTACTTGAATAGCTGATGTGTTAACTGCTAATATAAGTCTGTGGAGTAGGGACATCAATCTGCGAAGTACTGTCTTAGCAATGAGTCTATTACCCACTGAATCACAGATGAAACCTTAACTAAAAGGGCTACTAAAATTTAAAGAGGCCAGGTTAGATTTCCGGGTCTTAATAACATGTTTCTGTCTAACTATAAGTGTTTAAGCAGCATGCTTTTACCGAAAGTGTCTGTCATGTATGTAGGGCGTTAAACATCAGATTGATGAAGATGCTGTTTTAGATTAACAGTCACCTCCTTCTAAATGGGGTTTATTATAGGACTCATTAGTTGTGATGAGGGAGCTCTTACAGCCTTAATATTGCTCATTTGATTGCTGATTCACCTGGAACTTGGGACCAAGAATTAAATGAGGCTTTAAAGTACTTTATGTCTAAATGGGAATCTTTGAACTTCAGTTGGTTTATTAAAAACCAAGCTCCTTTCAAATAGATAGATGAAATACATTATTTAAGCTACTTCCCATTTAGGCCATATAGTCGTTAATATCTAATCCAAATAAAAATTATATGCTCGCAACTTCTGTGCAAAAAGTGAAAGTAATTAAGCTCAATTCAATCCTTTAAGAAATTACAATGTTCTATTAATAGGGATATGATATTTAATTTTGAAATAATTACAAAAATGAAATGGTCTTATTTCTGTTTTAAAAAAAAAAATCCACAATCTGTTACAGTTCAGCCGTTTTTTTGATTGATTGATTTTCGAAGGCATTTTTCCAGCCTTTCGTTTTCTGGAATCGACCGGGATTACTTATAGGACTGTTCAAGTTTTTTATTATCCATCACCTACCTATACATACCAGATCTATGTTACCTCCTGATCAAGCAACACATTGAATTTAAAATTCTCATCTTTCCATTCAAATTACTTCATGACTTTACCCCTCCTGATCATTGTAACTCCCTCCGGGCCTAGAACCCATAGATATTTCTGTCTCTCTCCAAACCAGGCTACCTGTGTGACACTGCTAGCATCTTCTTTTACAACTGACCCTTTGGATCTCCAAGCTTTGTAATTCCTTTCCTAAACCTTTCTGCTTCTTATTCTCTCCTCTCCCTGAAGACATTCTTTAACATTAATCTCTGTGAATAAACTTTTGCCCACCTGTCTCTCTATATGGCTCGGAAAGAAATAAGGGGAGACAATGGCCTAGTGATATTATTGCTGGACTATTAATCCAGAAACTCAGCTAATGATCTGGGACTTGGGTTCAGATCCTCCCATGGCAAATGGTGGAATTTGAATTCAATGAAGAATATGGAATTAAGAGTCTAGTGATGACCACAAAACCATTGTCGAATGTTAGAAAAACCTGAAGGTCAGGAAGTTAATGAACTGAGAAATGTGTGACTATTTTAACTGTGAAGTCTTGAGGCCAAAAGCTGTTACAGGTTCAAAAGAAGCATATATGGGATGATGACCACACCTCATGACCTTCTAGGCATCATTGGTGAAAGGATAGAAAGTTGGATTGGATGCACTTAGACCAAGGTTTCAGGCTCCAAATAAAGTTTTACAAATAGATAATCAGGTTTCACCTTTGAAAATGTCTTTTTTTTGATGGCAACAATGTAATCACTTGCAAGGGTGATCCTTCCTCATCCATCTTCATCAGATAGACACAGGACTTACTAACAAAGGGGAGGTGATGATCTCGTGGTGTTATTGCTAGAGTAGTAATCCAGAGACCCTGGAAATATTCAAATGGGTCCTGGGTTTGAATCGTGTCATGGCAGATGGTGGAATTTGAATTCAATAAATATTGAAATCCGGTAGTCTAATGATGACAACAAAACTATTTTCGGAAAAACCCGTCTGGTCCACTAATGTCCTTTCGGAGAGGAATCTGCTGTCTTTAACATGGTTTGACCTATACATGTGACTTCAGACCCACAGCAATGTGGTTGACTCTAAACTGCCCTCTGGGCAATTAGGGATGAGTAATAAATGCTGGCCTAGGCAACGATGCTTGCTCCCTGAGTGAATAACAAAAGTGACACTTTTACTTGAAAAGGTTCTTATGCAGTGCACTGTAACGTTTTACTGTTTAAAGTACTACATCATGTTGGTGTTGTTGAGCACTTAAGTCTGAATGCACAGTACATGGCCGATTTTTTTTTTTTTTTTTTTTTTTTTTTTAAATTCATTTTTAAAATGTATCCTTGTCTAAATATGATGTTTGAATGCCTATTGTTTGAACAGGTGCTAACTTTATTAATCTTTCTGTTTTTCAGAAACAGTTACAACATCCCCATCAGCTCCACGTCCCATACATGAGCCAGTTCGATGTAGCTGTTCGATGCAAGGAACTGGTTTCTCCTGCCCAAATGGAGTTGGAGGGCATCCCCCACAGAAGAAAGTAGTGACAGGCGATATTTTGGTGGATATTACAGGCCGCAATGTTTCTGAGTACATTCTGCACACTTCTGATCGCTTCAGGCTTCATAGGTTTGTACAATTGTTGCCTTTGGCATCTGACTATTTATCTCTTTGCAGCAATAGAACACTGGTTTACATGTTGGACTCAGTGACTATAAAATTATTCAGCTTCTTCCTTGGACAGGATGAAAAAATGTGAACCCTTGGTGCCAATTGCAGGAAATCGCAATAAAAATATACTTGAGCAATTTTATTATATCTTCTAATGAATGTGATTGCATAGATCTAAAGCCGTCCAACAGGTCAGCTTTTACTGTACTGTAGATTGACAATCATACACACAGACCATGGAGCTGCTAATACTGACCCCCTGTATTTGGCACACAGCAGCAAAGGCTCACTAGATTGCTTCTTGGGATGAAGAAGGTCTGTCCTATCAGGAGAGGTTATGTTAACTGAGCCTGTATTTACTGGAGTTTAGAATGAGATGGATCTAATGGAAACCTATTTAATTCTGATAAGGCTGGAAAGATTGGAGGCAGGGCTGTTGATCCCTCTGGCTGGGAGGTATAGAACAAGAGGTCATGGTCTCTCGAAACAAGGCAGGCCATTTTGTGCTGCGATGGGGAGAAATTTCTTTACTCAGTAGGGAGGTGAACCTATGGCATTCTCTGCTATAGAAGGCTGTGGAGGCAAAATCGCTGAATACATTTAAGGAGGAAATAGTGTCTAAAGGTGTCTAGGTGTATTAGGAGAGTGTTTTTTTTATTCTCTGTTGGGACATGGGCATCACTGGCTGTCTAGTATTTATTGCCCATCCTTAGTTATCCTTGAGAAGGTGGTGGTGAGCTGCTTTCTTGAACCGCTGCAGTCTATGTGCTGTAGATAGACCCACAATGCCACAAGAGAAGGAATTCCACGATTTTGAACCAGGATTTTGAATAGGGTTATGGCTTGATATAGAGCATGCCCCGTGATTATGTGGAATGGTGAAGTGGGCCTGATATAGACATGCCCCGTGATTATGTGGAATGGTGGAGTGGGCTTGATGGGTCAAGTGGCCTACCCTACCCCTCCAATTTTCTGTGATTCTATAGAACAATGCACGATTAGATGTAAGTAACACAAGGTCAGTCCATCGATATAATTCAGCAATGTGCTGTCGTCTGTTCCACGCTCACCCCCACCACATTCTTAATTCCCCCAGCAAAAGAAATAGTTTCACAGTATCATGGCACAATGCCAAAGGAGGCCAATTTATCCTATTGAACAGCTTTATCGGAAATGAATTCGGATAATTCCATTCCCCTGTTCTTTCCCCATACCCCAGCATTTCATTCTTCACCTCTGATGTATCTATTTATTTTTGGAAGCTATTATTGAATCTATTCCCATCACCTTTTCAAGGCAGAGCCTCCCAAATCCCAACCACTTGTGGTGTTAGTGAGCTTTTCCATACTGTTGCATTTGTTTTTTTGTTGCCAATCATCTTTTCACTGCTGCCAGACCTGCTGATATTCTCCAGCACTTTCAGTGTTTTATTTTTTATCTTAGAACTGTACCCTCTGCTAATTTACATCTTTAGCCATTGGAAACACTTTCTCCTTATTAGCTCCACTGATAAACTTCATGACTTTGAACACTTTACCAACTCTGCTAGCCTTCTTTGGTCGAAGAGCCACCTCCCACTTCTCCAGTCTTCTCACGTAGTAATCCCTCATCCTCGGAACCATTCGAGTAAATCTCTTCTGTGCCCTCTCCAAAGCCTTCACATCCTTCCTAAAGTCCAGCTGCTCTCTCAAATCCAGTTATCATTTTGAATGCCTCATTTGGATCACAACTTCTAACTTCAAAGGGGATACAGTCCAGACATTGACAGCCTTGCCTTACAATTTAACCTTTTAAATGTTGGAGTGGTTCTCACAGATCTATCCTATGTTCCCTCCAAGGTCAGTATATCTGCTGGAAACTGAGTGTATTTCTGCAGATGGGTTTTGACCAAGAGTCTGTGCAATTCATACACCACATCCTCATTGTTATATTTCAATCCCCTTTCCAGCTAAAGGCTGAACCTATTAGACTACTTTTTTAACCTGGTCACCAGTTTTTGTCGATGTGTATTACATGCACACCTAACTTCCTTCACTCCTCCGAAACTGCTAACCTTTTGCCATTAAGGAAATATTCCAGTTTGTCATTGCAGAATCTTAATTGGATATCCCCTGCAGTTTCCCACATTGAACTCTGCCTCTCAGTTTTCCCCCCTCACTTAATCTCATCTTGGAGTGCCTCCTGAAGGAGGGCTAATTTATCTTAATTGTTCTTATAGTTGAGGAACTCAAAATTCCCCAAATTACCACTTAGATGCAAGCACATTTATCTTTACCTTAATTTTTTAGTTGATTTATATCAGTCTTAATGTGGCTAATTTTGTTTATCCTCCGTCTCCTATCGGGTGTGCTGGAACATGACTCCATTGCTTTATAGGAAGATTACTTAATGTAATTAATTTATGGGATCTGAGTGACGTGGACACAGGTTTAGGGTGGTAGGTGGTATTGGCCATTGGCTAGAGAGCTGGCGAGACCCCCGTGCCACTATTTCTTGGGAAGGCTCACTGCATCTTGTGGTATTTACCAGGCACTCTCCACTCCATGTAAAGAAGTAGCGCCCCAAGAGGCAGTAGCTGTTACTGGTACTGCACCCACCAAAGGCCCTTCATAGGGGAGGGACCTGGGTACATGTGAGTGACAAAGGGATGAGGGGAACACTGCAAAGGATGGGGTCTGCAGCAATAGCAGGGAAGTGACCCCCACTGACCCTCCTGATACAGAGACCGTCGGTCAGATACTGAATGTGTTTGAATGAGGGATTGTCTCTGGGAAACCTGCAAAGCAAGGTCATTGGGGTTCGCTTGTCATGCTGCCCTCGTGGTGACCCCCTGCTGCCCACCATTGATTTGCCAACTTCAGTGGCAGGTTGAGAACCTGGAGCAGGCATTCATGAAATGGTCCCTCAGTAACTGGATTAAATACCACCTCCCCCCTACCCCTCCCCACCTCCCCCCCTACCCCTCCCCACCTCCCAACTACCAAAATTTCCACAGGAAAAGGGCACAAGATTCCATGCAGACTGCTAGGATATTGAGCATTAGATGTCCCAGTGATAGTGATCTCTCGAAAGAGGAAGCTGCAAGTTTCTGCTACTCTTTGTGAGGGACATTGTGTCTGCTGACGTAGCTCCCAAATGATCGCACTCTCGTTTGAAGGTGAAGTCCCCTTGACCTTGCTTTCCCTTCTGTTGGAAAAGCCATTTGCATGTTTAACCCTCTCTAATCCTTTTAACATTTGAAGCACGTGGATTAGAACTGCCCCCTTAATCAAGGAAATACTAGCAAATTCATGGAATGAGTAGAGTGGGATTTTATTCCACTTGGAAATGTTTAATGTTGAATTCAATAGCCCAAAATGAGAAAGGTATCTCTAATCCTCAGTGATAAAATTATTTTCCATAGTCGGCATTTGATCAGTTGAATATTCTTCTATCCATTTTATATTGTGTATTGTGAAAAAAAAATTATACGACTTTGCAATTTGGTATTTTTTCCCAATTGGAATAAATTAATCCTAAAAGTGGAGTATTCAGCTTTTGTATGTATCACAGAAAGTACCTGGCATCTGAATAGATCTCATTCCAGTGAGATCTGGTTGTTCTTTGTACACACTCCTTGAGAGTCTATAATGATTATAATATTCTCTTTCCACCTTCCTGAATTCACCTCACGTTAATCCCTCCTCCTATTTCCAACCATTTTTTCTCTAATTACCCACCGCGAAGCAGCAAAAAATCTTTCCCAATAATTTCTCTACTTTTAATTGAAGATGTGTCTCATTATTTTTCTTGAAGAGATTACTGCTGTGGTGGCATGAGATAAGATGATGGAACAGTTTTTTTTGTTGGGACTCTGTGAAGAGAAATACGGGAATAACCCATTTGTAAAGGCTTGAGCTAAGATAATGGCGCTGGTGTTCTAATGGGCAGATAGCTGTTGCCATTGTGTAGACTGGAGTTGCACATCGACACCGTACAGAGTTTCTAACACAGCTCATTCCAACAGAATTGCTTGGGAAATTGGAACTTCCGGTTGTCAATTGTCCCGTCTTTGAAACTTTCCAACAAAAGACTTCCAAGGGTTCTAATCTACTTTAAGTTTAATAGTTTGCCAGGAAACATGAGAGGATTAACAATCTGCTGTAATTTCTGATGCCCCAACTCAGCAATGAACCTTCCCTCCCAACCACACGCAATCCCTAATATACCGCAGTTCCCCACACCCTCCCCCGCTGATCCAGCTGAACCACCCCCCCCCCACCTCCCCATATCCCAGATATTGACAATTGTGATTGCCAACTACCCTGCATCTGGAGAACTCTGAAGTAATTCATAAGAGGGTGGGAATTCAGAGGGTTCCCTTCGGTTAAGCAAATAGCTACCCAGGAAAGTTTAGAGGATTAGGAAACATGTCTGGTACCTGGGGAACTATTAAAGTGCCCCCCCAACTCACCAGGCATGCTAGCAACTGCACCTCCCCAATCCCTGACAACTCCTCCTATTTGACCAACACCCCCAAACCCAACACGATTCCATCCACCCTCTGGGGACCTCAGACCCATCACTGACCTCTCCCTGCCTCCCAAGCCCAACACATGCCTGTCCCTGTCAGACCCCATCACTCGCCTCCCTCTTCCCCGGACCTATCGCTGGCCTCTCCCTGGCCCCCAGACCCATCGCTGGCCTCTCCCTGGCCCCCGGACCCATTGCTGGCCTCTCTCTGCCAGACCCAGTACTCAAAAGCATAATTTCCAAAATTCAAGGTTGATGACATTAAATGAACGGTGATTAGAAATTGAATGGAACTATAGTTTGTCCCAAAAACTGTTCTGTTATTCTAGGTTATTGAAAAGCAAGTAACCTTTCAATTTGCTAAATCCTTACAAACCTTGTTTATTTCTTATTGAAACGTTGAAATTTGGTGATATATGATTAGTTCAGTTAGCTGGACAACTAGTGTGTGGATCAGATTAATGTCAAGAGCATGGGGTTTGATCCCAGTTCCAGCTGAAGTAGACTTCTGGCCTGCCTCCTCGCTCAGTCTAGAGCAAAATCCCAGGTTCACAAACCCTCAAATCGAGGATCTATCCTGAGAAGTAAAGGAGAATGTAGAGAGACTTGTTTCTCAACAGTCAGTATGAAAATCAAGGAAGAAGAGTGTAGAAACATTCCACTGATTAGAAGAGCATTGTAGATCAAGGAATACTTTTGCGACTATATCGTTGGTCATCTTAAGGGCTTCCTCTTCAGTCTTCCACAAAGAATTGCGAACTGGAATTCCACTTTCAGGTACACGTGACAGGTTCGGACCAGTAAATCTGCTTTCAGGTCTTATGGTTTTTCATATTTTGTTTCTTCCCCCTGTGCCTGAGGCCCATCAGCTTCCACTTGCCAATAATCTGCTGTAAATGTGTGTTTTCCAGGAGAGATGCTAATTGCCTGGTGCTCCTGTTTAATATATTCTGATTTTCTCAGGTACGGAGGCCTGACATTTGGCAACGTGCTCAAATCTATCCCAGCATCCTTCAGTACAAAGGCTGCTCCAATGGTGCGGAAGATTGCAGTGAGGAGAACTGCACAGGTAGGACAAGGGGTTGTTTCGCTGAAGTAAGTAATATGTTGCTTCAGTCTGTGGTTATCTTAACTGGACTTGAATACTATAAATTCAAATGCATTAGCAGTACAATAAGGTGCGAGAGTGAGAGACACAATTTGTTTCACTTGATTTTTATAGGGCCAGGGGCACATTGTGTGTTCACTCGCACAAGGAGCTTAGGGATGTGGCAGCCGTGTCAGTATGAATTGCGGACCTTCCCTTAAATAGAGGTTTGGGCAGTCCTGCCAACCTAAAATCAAATCCGCTACTTGACCAGCAGGAGCGAGTGGGAGATAACAAGGTGTAGAGCTGGATGAACACAGCAGGCCAAGCAGCATCAGAGGAGCAGGAAGGCTGACGTTTCGGGCCTAGACCCTTCGTGGGAGTTTGGTGGCAGGAAAGGGGGTCAGGTCTGAAGGCAGTTACGAGTTAGAGGATAGGGCAAAGATTTGAGAAAGAGTTTGGGGAAATGTGGAGCTGGGGTTGCCCAAGGAGCTGCCAGAATCCCATTAGGAATTCAGACAGCGACAAGGTATTGAAACGTACCTCGGCTCCATCCAATGTGATTGGGAGCATAGGCCCCCCCTACCCGCTTCAGTACTGTTGCTGTGGATACTATGTCATGATACCATCACTTTCGCCTGTTAAGCAGTCTATATCTGCCTTTTGCAAGCGCCTTCGTGAACAATAAAATAATATACAAAGGGGGATGGGGAAATTGGTGAGAGGGCAAGTTGCATGAATGTATCCTCTTTCCCACTCCTTTGCTGCCCTTTGTAGAGGTGTGTATGGGGGTATGTTAGTATCTTCCTGGTATGTTAGTAGCTTCCATGTATATTTTTGCTGGGTGTTTTGCGGCGACCTGAAAGTGCCTTCTGAATGGGCTTTTTTTACCTGTGTGAAGAAAGGGCAGGTATGTTGAAAAGATACACGTTTTTGTTTGAAGTTCAAACTGACACGCCCTATTGGTCGTTGGTGCCCCAGTAACTTCAATACACAACTATTAAATTATTCATCTTTTACAAAACAGTGGATAACTTGCTTGTAGGCAATGTATTTGTCAGTGAATACAAGTTTACAGACGTAGTCATTAACTGTAATGGTCATTAAATTGGCATTCAATTTACACCTGCAAGTGCATATTATCATGGACTACATGTATCTTCTCCATTGTGCCTTTCATTTATCTTAATTGTTAATTAATGCTCGAAGCTTCTCACAGTGGAATAGATATTGCACAGTTACATATATTCTTATCAATTTGTTCAGACCCATCAATGACGCATGTTTGGAGCAGATGGATCTTGAATTCAGACCTTGAGCTAGTTGTGTAGCGGTAATGTCATTGCACTACTAATTCAGAAGCCAAGCCAAATGCTTTGGGAAATAGATTAATGAGAATGGGAATTGCGAGCCAGTTTGAGTAATAACAAACATGAAACTATCATTGGTTATTGTAATAACCTATCTGGTTCACTAATGTCCTTGAGTAAATCCACTGTCCTTACTTGGCCTGGCCTAGACACACTCCAGACCCACAGCACTGTGAATGACCTCTGAACTAACCAAGCAACCTACTCAACCTCAGGGTTAATAGGGATCGGCATCAAATGCCGGCCTTGCCAATGATGTCCACATCCCCTGAAAGAGGGGAGAGGGGAGTGTGCAGCGGGACCTGGGCATCATTGTGCACCAGTTGCTGAAGGTAAGTGGCAGGTGCAGCAGGCGGTAAAGAAGGCAAATGGTATAAAAAGGTGTGGAGCTGGATGAACACAGCAGGCCAAGCAGCATCATAGGAGCGGGAAGGCTGAGATTTTGGGCCTAGACCCTTCATCAGAAATGGGGGAGGGGAAGGGGGTTCTGAAATAAATAGGGAGAGAGGGGGAGGCGGATAGAAGATGGATAGAGGAGAAGATAGGTGGAGAGGAAACAGACAGGTCTAAGAGGCAGGGATGGAGCCAGTAAAGGTGAGTGTAGGTGGGGCGTTAGGGAGGAGATAGGTCAGACCCCTGTGTCCAGAACAGGGGTCACAGTATGAGAATTCGGCGTCGACGATTTAGGACGGAGATGAGGAGACATTTCTTCACCCAAAAGTGGTGAGGCTGTGGAATTGATTACCACAGGAAACAGTCAAAACATTGAATGTATTCAAGAGGTGACTAGATATAGCACTTCGAGTGAATGGGATTAAAGGTTATGGGGAGAAAGCAGGATTAGGCTATTGAGTTGGACAATCGGCCGTGATTGTGAAGAATGGTGGAGCAGGCTCGAAGGGCTGAATGGCCTCCTCCTGCTCCTATCTTCTTTGTTTCTATGTTTCAATGAAATTGACAGTGCATTGCTCAAACAGAAGTTAGATGCCAGCATGTTATTACAGGAAGAGAAATATCAGGGGTTTGGGTTGCTCAATGCTGGATGTAGTTCCGAAATGTCTATATAAATACAGTTGCTAGAGGAATGGCAGTGGTACCTCTTGCAGATCACCTTCACTCACTGTCTCATCTTGCCACAACTATATATTGAAAATTCCAAAAAGTGTCACTGTAAAGAATGAAGAAAAAGAGTGAAAATATGTAAAGTCAGAGTCATAGAGTCCTACAGCACAGAGACAGGCCCTTTGGCCCAAACTGGTCCATGCCAACGAAAATATCCATCCACACTAACCCCATTTCCCTGCACTTGGCCTATATCCTTCTAAAGCTTTCCTATCCATGTATTTGTCCACATGCCTTTTAAATGTTGTTAACGTACCCGCCTCAACCACTTCTGCTGGCAGCTCATTCCATATACGTACCACCCTCTGTGTTTAAAACAAAAAGTTGCCTCTCAGGTTCCCATTTATTCTAAAAGTCATCTTAACTGCCCTGTCTACCTGTGACTCCACTTTCAGAGAACCATGCACCTGAACTCCAAAGTCCCTCTGTTCCACTACACTCCTTAAGGCCCTACCATTCACCATAAAACTCCTACCTTGATTTGACTTTCCAAAATGCAACACCTCACATTTATCAATATTAAACTCCATTTGCCATTTCTCGGCCCACCTCTTCAGCTGATCAAGATCCTGCTGTAAGTTCTGATAACCTTCCTCACCGTCCACGATCCCACCTATTTCAGTGTCATCCGCAAACTTACTAATCATGCTTTGTACATTCTCATCCAAATCATCGATATAGGTTACAAACGGCAAGTTGTAGCAAATGAAATATGATCAGGAGCTGCAAATACAAATAGTAAAGGATAAGAGAAATGTATAGAAATATAGGCTAAATATATTAATAAATACGTAGCGTTGCCTTTATGGCATGTGAGGGTTGAAGTGTTCTTTAAGAAAAATAGATGACAGCAATTAACCGAGTTTGCTGCAATCATGTGCATGCAGTCGTACTGATGAACAATATTGTCATAAGGTCACTGCTTATATTCCTGTTGAAAATGCTCATATTTCATAGCTGCATCTCCAACTTAACAGCGCGCCTGTGTAAAGGTTTGCTAGACGCCTCTCAACCACCATCAGTTTCTCTCTTACATCTGAATCAGTCTCCTCCAGCCCCTCATTGAGATCCCCTGTAGCTGTACCTGGAGTTCTCCTGTTCTAGACCCTCTATATCGATGTCTTTTACTGAGTGCACTTGTACAGCATGCAGCACTCTACCCTCGTCCTTGAAACCATATTTGCGTTATTACCAGATGCCCCTTGTATCTGTCTTGACACCTGAGGCTCTGCTTCAACATAGCAGCAGTTTGTATTACTATTAATTAAGTTTTGGAATGTTAATAGAATTCATAAAGGTTGCTATGAAGGCACTAAATGACAAAAATGAGATGTGAACACACTGGGTGTAGACATTCCTTGGGGCATGTTTGCAGAATTCCTTAAAGCACTAACATCAAAAAGGTCAGGTCTGAACAGGTTGATGAGTAACCTGTTGGTACAAGTCTGGTCATTGTGCAAAAACTTGTTGCTGCTTAATTGGAGCTCATTTACATTTCAAAACACCCAGGGAAAATGTCAGCAAAACCTTTATGGAAAGTTAACTGCCAAAAGAACCAGTGAGCTAGTTCTGTACATTCGCCCCAATTTACACCCGTTTTATTTGGATAAAACTGATAGCAAAATTCTGGTCTGAAGTTTTGCTGGACCTAATTTTCTTTATCAATAAATCAGTATGAAGCAAGAACGAAGATCACTTATCTATTGAAAAGCAGTTAAGAGAACAATGTCTTTATTAAAGAAAATGGCTTTGTTGAACCAGTGTGAGGATGCACAATTACAAGCCATAAAAAATAGCAAAAATTTAATCTTGACCAGTGTCTTGACTTCAATTACTCGGCCAGGATAAATGTGGCTGCAATAGGGAGCACTTAACTAACTGTGTCTTCTTTTATTTCTGTAGGCATTTTACAACAACAAAGGCTATCACAGCATGCCTACCTATTTGAATACCTTAAATAATGCCATTCTCCGAGCCAATCTACCCAAGAGCAAGGGCAACCCTGCGGGATATGGTAAGCTGAAAGGATCAAATGAGTAAAAGCTTTGAAACAGATATCATTCTGAAGTTAAAAGCAAAACACTATTGTCTTTTGCTGTTGATGGTACTGGTGAAGAACACATTAAACAAAACATTAGTCAATATTGATACAACCACAGATATCAACAGTCAAAATCTGCAATGAGGTACAGTTGAGTTTATCTGAGCTCTTGTGATGCAATAGCTGAACTTGTTCCATTTAATCAATTTGTACACAATTTAAATACAAGTATCGAAGTTTCCATATGATTAACAAACTGAACTTTGATTTCCTAACCCAGCCCTGAGTGAAGCTCACTTGAAGATTGTTTAAAAACAGAAGTAAAAGCAAAATAATGAGGATGCTGGAAATCCTCAACATCCACAGAGAATGCTGGAGACACTCAACATCAAACTGAAAGGTGTTCGAAATAACCTATTTCCCAATACCTTTCAGTTCTGAAGAAGAACAGTCATACTGGACTTGAAACATTAACTCTGTTTCTCTCCACAGATGCAGCCAGACTTGCTGAGTTTCTCCAGCAATTTCTGTGTTTGTTGAAGATCGTTTGCTTTTGTTAACCTCAAAAAAAGGAATTGAGACAGTTTTTAATTAGTTTGTAGCTACAAGTCTATAGTATAGATTGTGTAATTTACTATTAAACAGGCAACTTCAGTCAAAGACCAAAGGACTGGGTTGTGTAAGATCTAAGTGTATGCACCAGGAGGTTGGACTAAAGTTTGTTATAGTGAAGGACCTGATTGCTTTCACTCTACATTTGATTTACTGTGCACACATGGTACCTGAAAAGAGAGAGTTCTCAGTTCTACAAAGCTGGAACTTCTCAAACTGGTTGGTATTCTAAATCCCACCAAGTGGAGAGGGCTGGCAGGTGGGGGAGAGGGGGCATGGTGACCAGCTGCCTCTATTTTACAAGACTGTCTAATTTTTGAGTGCCATTTGCTTTTCGTTCCGTAACCTCTGTGGCTAGAACTCTGAAATCCAGGAAATGCCTGGAGTTACTTTTCAACAGGACATGCGATTCTCATATTTGCCGATTGGCCCGCTGTAGATGCTTCAGACCTTATCCCCAATTTTAGTTCCCGGGGCGGGCGCAGAGACCTGGGAAAGATCTCAGCTCCATGAACCTGACTTTTTAAAATAGATCCCTTGTAATAACTCAGGAAACCCGACTAGTAAGGAACATAATTTATTGTTGAACACCAAAATGGAGCCAGTCCTGTTGGTGTAGACAGTCTTAGCCCATCCCTGGGTCAGCTTTATTTTCTAAGCAAACTATTCAGTGATGTTAGTACACATGGTCTGGACCAGCTGGGATTTGAGCCCAGGCTTTCTGGCTCAGGGATAGGAACACTATGACTGCACAACAAGAGTCCCCTGGGTTTCTTTTGTTTTATTAAATCAGAGTGTTAGAATGATGTTATCTCACACCTCTAAAGCAGATGGGACTTGAACCCAGACCTCCACAGCCCAGAGGTGGGGTCACTACCACTGTGCTACAAGAGCCTCTCTCAGCCTGTTTTATGATATTTTTGAGTCAATCAGTTCTGAAATGTTAGTACACCCCTTCTAGGGCAGGTGGGACTTGAACCCAGGCCTTCTGAAATGGAGGTAGGGACAGTACCACCACTCCACAAGACCCCCTTAAGAATGGGAACTAGAAACTTTAATCAAGCTGCTCAGACATGTTGTGACCCACCTCTGGAGCAGGTGGGACTTGAACCAGGGTCTCTTGGCTAGAAGCAGGGAGACTCCAAAGAAGTGCAGGCTAGGTGGATTGGCCATGCTAAATTGCCCATAATGTCCAGGGGTGTGCAGGCGAGGTGGGTTAGGCCATGGGAAATGCAGGTTTGTAGGCGATGTCTCTGGGTGGGATACGCTTCGGAGGGTCGGTGTGGATCCGTTGGGCTGAATGGCCTGTTTCCACACTGTAGGGATTCTGTGAAATTCTGTGGATTTTATGACCTCAACTGCACCACAAGACAAACCCGCACTCCCCTTCCCCCAAACCGGGTCTGCTTTTTTTTTCATCTTTGTTAATCAGGAAGTGCTATACACACAACCAACAACTTAGTCACCACCAAATCACCGTGGCCTTTTTTGAACAATAAACCATCAGCAGTATTTGCCCATATAGCCAATTAAACATTTACAAGCAAAACCCATCATGGGCAATGTGAACCATCAAAGGTGAGGTAGATGGGGAGGTAGACTGGGAAAAGGACTAAATCAAAATGGCATTGGAGAGGGAGATAAAGCGCTGTGAGCCCGGCGGTGTCTACCTCTCTCTGAAGGCGTCAAGAGCATTGATGGGCACCATGTGCTCCCTCTCCAACGTTACCCAGCCACGAATGTAACCAAGCAAGAGGGGCAGATTGTTGGCGGATATGACCCTGGGTCTGCATTGGGCTCAGGTGATGAGTTCCAGTTAAGCAGAGCCTTGCCTGTTACCAAGGGAACGCATACTCAACAAGCTCCATGAGGAGTCAAATTCATGATTCCCCAAGGGCCTTGCAGGGATAATCACATGCCCATACTTCCTATTTTTAGTCTAGGGATGGGGAAGGGGAGAGGTGGCAGAAAGCAATGATGCTCCAATTAACAATCTAATCACTGCCCTTTGACATTCAATGGTCTTACCCTCACTGAACCCCCCACTATCAACATTCTGGAGGCAAGGGCACAATAGCAGGTCAGAGGCTAGGAATACTGCAGCGAGGAACTCAAAGCCTCCCCAAAGCCTCTCCACTATCTACGAGGCACAAGTCAGGAGTCTGATGAAATACCTCCCCCCGCCCCACTTTCCTGGATGGATGTCATTCCAACAACACTGAGGAATCTTAGTAGCAGCAGTGTGAAGTATCTACAAGAAGCACAGCAGAAATTCACCAAAAATCCTTAGACAACGCCTTGCAAACCTATGACCACTTCCTTCAAGAAGGACAAGTGCAGCAGATACATGGGAAGTACAATCTGCAAGTTCCCCTCCAAGCCACTCGTCATCCTGACTTGGAAATATAACACCGTTCCTTTACTCTCACTGGGTCAAAATCCTGCAATTCCCTCCCTAATGGCATTGTGGTCCACCTACAGCATGTAGACTGCAGCAATTCAAGAAGGCACTCACCACTACTCACTCCAGGGCAACTAGGGATCGGCAATAAATGCTGCCCCAGCCAGTTATGCCCATGTCCCAGGAGTGAATATAAAAAGGGTGCTAGATTGGGACTTAGGCCAAGCAGCTCAGGAAGATTGGGGAAAGCTGATGATCGACATGGTATCCTGGTCAGAAACACTGCCTGGGGTCTCCAGTACTGTGTTAAAAGTTTAAAAGTAAAGATTAAGACACAAAAAAGTGCTCCTGCTCTCACTACCTCACTCTCCATACATAAATTTGCCCCGTGCCCTTCATGCCAACCTGTGCCCTTACTCCATCAATGGCCCCTAATGTCAAATGATCCCCATTTACGCAACCCTGGGGTCCGTCATACATCATCTGCCCATCTACAATCTCCCATGGTCTCTCAGATCCTCTATGCCATTCATTCTACTCATCTTCCTTCAGTGCCCCATTTGTTTGCCTCAATCACGCCTTGGCTTTGCATAGACCCTGTAGCAATTCTGTGTCGGCTCATATCCCTCCACTCCTTAACCAATTGGCCTTCCCTGTCCATGCCAACAAAAATTTAACAAAATCCAATGGTATTGATTTTTAAAAAATCAATATATAGAAGTTCTTTCAACTAGCCCTAATGAAAATTGGCATTTCATTTAAGTGATCAATCCCTTATGTAAATAAATATTTCCATTCTGTAGCCATTTGGAGCTGTCTATTCAAATGCGCTTAATAGGCATTTCCTCATGACAATAGCCACTTAGGAAAGCAACACAAATCCTATAATGTGCAAAGGGGAATGCTGAACTACTTAGCACTGATTTTTTTCCTCAAACTCCACACACAACTTTGGTTTGGCAGATTTGGCATTCCCAGTTATCATCTTAGTCTTCAGTAAAGTGTCGGAAGGTGTTATCGATAGTGCTACTAAGCAGCACTTTTACAGCAATAACCTGCTCGCTTAAACTCCGTTTGGGTTCCACCAGGGCCGTTCAGCTCCTGACCTCATATTACAGCATTGGTTCAAAATGCATAATAGAGCTGTATCCCAGAGGCAAGGCGAGAGTGACAGCCCTTGCTATCAAGGCAACAAATATGACACTTGTAAATATATTCAGCCATGAGATGTAGGCATCAGTGGTTGTGCCATTGTTCCTTGTTCACCCATACTGGCCCTGAGGAAAATGGTGGTTAGTTCTCTTTGAATCAATGCATCAAGGACCCCTAACAAAATTGGAGTCATTAGAATTCAGGGCAAACCTCTCCTCTGGTTGGAATTGTCCCCTGCACAAATGTTGTTTGAGGTTAGTATTCTCAGTTCATAGACATCCCTGCAGGAGTTCCTGAGAATTGTGTCCTAAGCACAGCCATCATCAGCTCTTTCATCAATGATCTTCCTTTCAACGTAAGGGTCAGAAGTGGGGATGATCGCACAATATTCAGCACCATTCCCAACTCCTCAGGTACTAAAGCAGCGAATGTCCATATGAAGCAAGAGTTGGACAGTACCCAGGCTGTATTTGATAGGTGACAAGTAACATTCACAGCAAAAAATCGCCAAGCAATGTCCGTCTCCCAACAAGAGAGAATCTAACCATTGCCACTTTATGTTCAATGTTGTTACCATCACTGAACCCTCCATTATCAACATTCTGGAGGTTACCATTGACCAGAAACTGAACTGGACTAGTTATATAAATACAGTGGCTATAAGATTATGTCAGAAGTGGGGCAAGTAACTTCCCTCCTGACTTCCCAATGTCTGTCCACTAACCCCAAGACAGAGGTCAGGCGAGATGGAATATTCTGCACTTGCCTAGACGACTGCAGCTCCAATAATACTCAAGAAATTTGACATCATCCAGTACTAAGCAGCCATATAATTAGCATTTCATCCACCACCTTCAACATTCACTCTCTCCACCATCGACGCTCAGTAACAGCAGTGTGTACCATTTACAAGATGCACTGCAGAAGATCGGAAGGGTCCGATGACCGTACCTTTGAAACCCACAAACACTTCAATTTAAAAGGACAAAGGCAACAAGCATATGGGAATACCACCACCTGTAAGTTCCCTTGAAGCTACTCACCATCCTGACTTGATGTTCCTTCAGTGTCGCTTGGTCAAAATCCTGGAACTCACTTCTTAACAGCACTGTAGGTGTACACAGCAATTCGAGAAGGCACCTCACCAACACCCTCTCCAGGGTACTTAAGGGTGGACAATAAATGACTATCACATCACTAATAAACAAACAGAGCAAATAGCAAAAAAGGCAATCATGTAATTTTTACAAAATTTTTGCCTACTTTCACAATCTAAAAGAGTGCCTTAGCTCTCCTCTCGATTACCTTACCATCTGAATGGCGTTCTGGGACCAGATCCAAAAAAAACCTCACCTCTCCAAACAGGCACTCTGGTTATCCAAAAGAAACACACTGGGAATAGACTCATTCGGACCTGATGTTACCCCTATGCTCTTCGTTCCACACTCCAGGGCCTCCCAAAGCCTGCTCCCTCAGAGAACTGGGCTTGCACAAACTACAGACTTGTCCTGTGAAAATGAGAGACGCTGGGCTCAGTGGTTGGTCTTGGGTTTCTTCCAGTTTTTTTTTGCTGCCAGAGAGATGCTCTCCATTGTTTCAAAAATCTGAGCCTTTACCTTTCTTCTGATGGACATTCTTAGAAGGTACAGGGAGCTGGCTGTTGTTTTAAGGTGCAGGATCAAGTAGTTAGAAACATGCCTAGCATCTTCAAACCAAATCAAGCACCTGAAATGGACCAATTACTTGACCATAAGCAACTTATTAGTTTTTACGTGAAGTATTTGTTTATTCTGTAACTCTGATATCAGTCAGAGCACTAATGCGTTGTTGGGGTGAGGAAGAGAGGATACACTTGTGTTTATTATGTTGCTGGCATTTGTATTGCTGGATAGAAATGCTCCCATCTTTTGCACCACATCTATTATTACAAATCAGATCAGCCAAACACACTGAACCATCCATAAAAGGCTTTGTATGGGAGTATGGTCTGATCTCCCTTTTCACTCTTGCAATTGTCATTTTGATCTTCCAAGTACTTTCCTGGCATCTCCCTTAGGTCTCCCATGTAGAGAGCAAGAGGTCATGGAGGGCACTCTGAGAACTAAAGTAAGCCCTTCTAGCATTAAGAAACAAACGATACGCCAATGGCTTTAAATTGAGGATTGCTACACCCCTATGATGGAAGGTGGAAATTTGATGCAAAATGTTGACTTTATAAAATGATGATGAAATCACTGTGCAGGGCCATTGAAGAAAGAGAATATTATTCTAAACTACCTAATGAAACGAAAGCATGCAACTCTGAGAATATCACTGTGTACTCTGCTTAGAGCCCACACCTGTTTCCAGTTTGGTAAATAGGGCACAAGGATAAACATTTTAAACTTGGGTTCGATACTGAGAACTATCCAAAGGCTCTTCATGTAATGACCTTGCAAAGAAATGTCAAAGTAACTTAACTATATGAAGACAAAATCATGTTGATAGTACACTCTTCACTGTACCTTTGGGAGTCCCACACAGAGGATACAGAATATTACACTGCCATTGTAATGAGAATAGTTTAATGCCTTCAATATGCAATCTTGATATTCAGTTTCTTAAATAAGTACGCGGTCAATGTTCCAAGTAATATTTTTGGGTCCTTGGAAGATCTGATAAGTAAGAGTTGGGTAGTTTAGATTAATGGATTCTTACATTTAAATGAAACCATTAAAACCCAAGTTCTTTTATTTAATGATTTTTTTTAGATAAATGATGTAATAAATTAGCTTTTACTAATGACGGGAAATAACGTTGTTTCAAAGTGAAGGCTGATTTAATCCGAGATAGCATTTATCTGGCTACTCCTACATTAGATGAGAGTTCTTTGAACACAGCTAAATTTATCGCAAACTCACACCTTAAAAATATCACTTTCAGCAGTGCGCGCTTTGAATATCTGAGGGTTGACTCATTTCTTTGCAGTCTTGTTACTGACTAACACTTTAAAACCAGTATTGCCACATTTCTGTAATAGCAACATGTTATTTTGGTGTCTGTAAAGCAATTGTACACAATATTGCAGTTAAGAAACATTGTATGGTGAAAAGATTTTTTTTCATTAGAATCCCTACAGTGTGGAAGCAGGCCTTTCAGCCCAACAAACCTCCAAAGAGCCATCCTACCCAGACCCACCTCCCTACCCTATCCCTGTAACCTCTCATTTCCCATGGCTAATCCATCTATCCTGCAAATCCCTGGATACTTTGGGCAATGTAGCAACGCCAGTCTATCTAATCTGTACATCTTCGGACTGTGGGAGGAAACCAGAGCACCTGCACAGACATGAGAATGCGCAAACTCCACACCTATTGTACTTTTCCAGCCTCACACCTTTTGACTCTGGCTTCCAGCATCTGCAGTCCTTATTGTCTCCATGTCACTGAAGACCAACACTGCGAAGTCTCTTCTAAGGATGCCCACCTTGAAGAAGTTCTCCTCCTCCCTCAGACAGTCGCCCAAGGGTGGAATTGAATCTGGGTCCCTGGCGCTATGAGCCACTGTGCTGACCTGTTTCTTCTGCTTATTCTTTCATGGATTTGGGCATGACTGCCAAGGCCAGTGTCTATAGGTGTGAGGCTGGAAAAGCACAGCCTGTCACACAGCATCCGAGGAGCAGGTAAGTCAATGTTTCGGGCCGAAACCCTTAGTAAGGACTGGCAAAGGGTTTCTACCTGAAACATTGGCTTACATGCTCCTCAGATACTGTGTGACCAACTGTGCTTTTCCAGCCTCACACCTATAGACACTGGCTTCCAGCATCTGCAGTCCTTTTGTCTGCAAAGGCCAGTATTTGTTGCCTATCATTGATTGCACCTGAACTGATAGCTAAGCAAGATGATTTCAAATGACATTTCAAAGCAATTCTTACAGGTCTACATGAGGCCAGACCAGGTAAGGACTGCAGATTTCCTTCTATAATGGACTATTGGTGTCAGTTTTATGGTCACCAATACTAAGACTAGTTTCATATTCAGATTTATTAAAAGTCGTAAAACTCCATGAGTTGCTGTGGTGGGATTCATGCACATGTCCTCTGAACAGCAGTGTGGTGGATTCTTAACTGCCCACTAGCCATCAATGCCCATGTGCTGTGAATTGATTCAAAAATAGAGGGATATGGTTGAATTTGAGGCAGTTCAGAAGAGATTGATTCCAGAGTTTTAAGTTGAGAGGAGAAAGTTTTAAAAAGGACCTGCGGGGCAACTTTTTCATGCAGAGGGTGGTGCGTGTATGGAATGAGCTCCCAGAGGAAGTGATGGAGGCTGGTACAATTACAACATTTAAAAGGCATCTGGATGGGTATATGAATAAGGAAGGTTCAGAGGGATATGGGCCAAATGCTAGCAAATGGGACGAGGTCAGATTGGGATGTCTGGTTGGCATGGATGAGTTGGGCCGAAAGGTCTATTTCCATTCTGTATGGCTCAATCATTGGCCTGTTCAGTGACATAATCACTAGGTTACTATCACCCCAAAAATTCTATGATATGGCTTTGAGCATTTTAAACTTGACAAAAGACATGATAACAGAAGGCTGATATGATGTACGAATATTAGGAGAGGCATTGGATTGGTGGTAATAATACTGGACCAGTAATCCAGAACCTCAGACTGATGCTGTGGGGGACATGGGGTCAAATCCCAAAACGGCACCTGACAGAATTTGAACCGTTGTCATGATAAAAACATCTGATTCACTAATGGTGACCATGTGACCATTATCAATTGTTATAAAAACCCAGCTGGTTCACTAATGTTCTGGAGGGTTTGCTTTCTTTCACTTGTCTGGCCTTCAGTGTAACTCCACACCCACAATAACATGACTGGCTCATAACTGCTCTCTGAGTTAACCGAGAGAATAACCCTCAATTGAAGGGAAATTGGGAATGGGCAACAAATGCTGACCTTGCCTGCTACTTCCCCATCCCATGAATGAATCTTAAAAAGAAGTATGTTCAGTGAATGATTTTCCGAAGAAGGGTCTAGGCCTGAAACGTCAGCCTTCCTGCTCCTCTGATGCTGCTTGGCCTGCTGTGTTCATCCAGCTCTGCACCTTGTTATCTCAGATTCTCCAGCATCTGCAGTTCCTACTATCTCTGTTCAGTGAATGAGCTGGATTAGCATCAGGATGTGGTGGCGCCTTTTGTTAAGTTAATGGTGAGACAAAGGCTCCATCTTTGAACTGGTACCACCTGTGATGTTTGGACAGAATTCCAGCACAAACAAACAAGCAACAATTGCCTTCAGGTTATGGGAATCCCAGTCTCCTGACACTCCAGCTGACTGTGGAATCGGGTCACAGGCATTCTTCACTAAACCTGAGATTGAGCAAGTGGGTGCAAAGTAGCCTTGCACTTTCTGAATCTAGAACTCCCTTTGATTTTCTCTCTCTGTGAATGGCCCCTGTAAATATTGTGTAGAATTAACAGGTCATTGTGTTTCAAGATATCTTTCATCTGAATTGAGAAAATACAAGTAAGGCTAATGGTTCTTTATGAAAACTGTATGTCATCATTGTTCTGCACCCCAAATAACAGTACAGATATTAAAGGCAGAAACCTAGGATTTGCTGCATTGTCACATCAGACCACTTGCTTTATTATTAGGAAACACGCTAATTTATTTTTTTCCTGGATTCTGGAAACTGTTAAACTTATGATATTGTAACATTCTGCAGAGAGCATGCAATCTTTTATTGTCACTTTCCTTCATGAACAAGATGGGAGAAGCTCAACAAGCTCATATAGTAAGTTATGGGTCCCAATGCCAGCATGTTCCAAATCTAAATGTCCTCACATAATCCTTAAACATGTACATAGAATGAAATGCAATAAATATTGTTATGCACCATTGACTCCAAGGCTGAGTTAATGTGGCTCCCGATTAAGTATAATGTATTAAAACTGCCTACACAATAACAACTTTGTACAGGGGGTGAGTCAGTTTGCCAAGCTTTTTGGTTAATAAACCTTTCTTTATAATGAATTGGTAACCTCTGAGTTTATCAATGACAGCTAAATGAATCGCTATGAATTGACAAATATGCAAGTCCTTCCTCCCAGGAAGATGGGAGAAATGCCCAACAATCTTATCAAGCTAACTCCCCATTGCTTACGTCCCATTGTCAAAGAGACCTTAACAATTCCCTGGCAGTGAGAAATACTATTACAGCTGCTAGGAACTGTTTTAGCCACAACCTGTTCACTTCCAAAGAATTGGTCATTCTTTGAGCAGGGGAAGGGGAGCGGGGGGAGAAGCATTTAGCCCCTTCACGTAAGATTGAGGTGGAAGTTGATGACCTCCTCCTGCTATTTGGTTACCCACCCTCGACTGGTATTTCAGTGGTGGGGGAGTTGCCAGGTGACTGGCCCACACTTGGCTCATTTGTGGCCAGGAAGTGCTTTGTTCCATTCCCCTGTGTTTAATAGCCAGTGGGGGGGAGGGGGGCGGTGATGATGGAAATGGACATGCATTGTGGCGGTGCCTCTGCCAGGCATAACCCGTCTGCAGCTTTGGCTGAAAGGTTTTACCTGTTTGGGCACACCAGGCCCAATGGATGTCCCACCCCAGTGGAAAGGCACCCTCCCTTGCCAGCTTGACCCTGCCCCACCCCACCAGTGTTTGTCTGAGTGGGCTCGGTGAAACCAATCCTACTTACTTTCCTGCCCCAGCCTTCTCCATTTCTCCTCCACGGGAATTAATTGCAATGCCACCAGTGGCTACTACACCCTGGCAGCTTCAGCCCTGCCTTTTCAGATAGAGGGTGGGCCATTGCCTCCACATAAATTCTTCTGGCTCACTGATTACAGGTGAACAGTAATATATCCCACTGGTCAACCAATTAACAGAGTGATGTGTCTTAACACGATATAACTTTGGTGATGGATTACTGAATTACACAATTACCAATTATTCATTTTTGGCAGATATTAGATATAACTAAGTTTCAGTGATCATCATCAATGTTTTATGTTGAATCATGAAGCTCTATTTTTATTCTGCTCAGTAAATTACATTTCCAGTCAGTGAGAATATTAAAAGTCAACTTAAAACCAAAGTGTTAAGATATTCAGAGTTGCACGGAACAGCTTGGAAATAATTCATGAAAAGGAGATTGAGTGCATTCAGTTATCCTCTCTCCTTCCTGTAAAGAACCTGGATGTTTAAGTTGACCAGGCCTTGCACACATTGACCATTTGACCATGGCACCCATAATGGTGTCATCCATTTGACATATATTATGTTAGAATGTGCCTAACAAAAGTCTCTTGCTGTCAATCTTGAAAATTTCAATGGATCCTACATCCAAAAACTCTTGGGAAAGAATTCCAGATATTAAGTACCACCTGGGTGAAAAACTTCTTCCTGGTTTCACTGTAGAATGACATAGATCAAATTTTTGGGGTTTTTTTTCTGGATTTCTCCACTGAACGAAAGACATTTTTTTGGTATTGTATGTTTTGAACCCCCTTGTCACTTTGTACATGCCTGTTGGAACATCCTTCACCCTTTGAAACTCAAGAGAAGTCAAGCTAAGTTTATGTCATCCCTCCTCAAATTAACATTTTGAGCTGCAGTGTAATTTATTTTATTTTTAGAAACTGCACGATTTTTATTCCCTCTGTTTGTTTAAGACCAGTGCCTTCTCAGCAGGTGAACCTTTCCCTGGGTAGAATATTAAATAAAAACCAAAAAAACTGCAGATGGTGTAAATCAGGAACAAAAACGAAGTTGCTGGAAAAGCTCAGCAGGCCTGGCAGCATCTGCAAAGACCCTTCTGAGGAAGGGTCACCGGACCCAAAACGTTAACTCTGATTTTGTTTTTCTTCACAGATGCTGCCAGACCTGCTGAACTTTTCCAGTAACTTTGTTTTTGTTCTTTCCCTGGTTAGTATGCATAAAGATCCAGATTTCTGTTTGGCAGTGCAGTGCCTATTGGCACCAGATAGAAGTTTTACACATTCTCATGTGAGCAGAAAGAGCTAGGAGTAAATAATGCTGATTAGAATAGAAAAGGAAGAACCTTATTTTTGCAGGTTTTCTTAAATACTTTTTTTTTTGTTGTTGTTGTTCCATTGCTTGAATGTTAGCTTGCTGACTTCCTGGAGCTTTGCTTCCTTTGTGAAGATTTATAGAGCGATAGCTCTACTCACCTCTACAGCTAAATATGCATCACTTAATTATTCAGGAAGCTTTGCTGGCATCAGTTAAGAGCCCATTGAATTCACGTAATATTTAGCTGGAATATTCTTTACCAGAACAAAAACAGAAACCTATTTTTTCAGAATTATTGATGTATATCCCAAATTCATTGACCATCCACGTCTGGTAGCAGCAGCGTTATTCAGTGTTATAGGGTAGGCACATTTTAACCATGAAAAGCTGCTTATATAACATGAACAATTAATAAAATCTTCCTTGTCCCATGTGGCTATTACACACAAGATCGTAAGATATAGGAGCAGAATTAGACCATTTGACTCGTCCAGTCCAGAGGAAGTTTACAAGAATGATCTCGGAGATAAAGGTTTTATCGTATGAGGTGCAGTTGAGGACTCTGGGTCTGTACTTGATGGAGTTTACATGTACAAAGATGTATTGCATTGAAACTTACAGAAACTTACTGAGACGCCTGGATAGAGTGGACGTGGAGAAGATGGAGAAGGAGAGACGAGAATCCAAGGGCACAGTCTCTGATTGAAGGGATGATCCTTTAGAACTGAGATGAGGAGGAATTTCTTCAGCCAGAGAATGGTTAATTTGTGGAACTCATGTTTCTCAACTCCACTGCCCTACCTTCTTCCCTTAACCTTTGATCCCCTCATTAATCAAGAACTTAGCTATATCTGTCATAAATAAACTCAATGACTTAGCATCCACAGACCTCTATGGAAATGAATTCCACAGATTAACCACCCTCTGGCTGAAGAAATTCCTCCTCATCTCAGTTCCAAGGGGTTGTCCCTTCAATCAGAAACTGTGCCCTCGGGTCCTAGTCTCTCCTTCTCCATTTTCTCCATGTCCACTCTGTCCAGGCCTTTCAGTAAGTTTCTGTCAGTTTCAATGAGATACCCCCTCATCCTTCTAAACTCCATTGAGTACAGAATCAGAGTCCTCAACCGCTCCTCACATGACAAGCCTTTTATCCTCTGGATCATTCTTATAAACCTACTCTGCACCCCTTCCAACATCAGCGCAACCTTCCTTAGATATGGTACCCAAAACTGCTCACAATGTTCCAAATGCTGTCTGACCAGAGCCTTATACAGCCTCAGCAGCAGATCTCTGCTGTTGCATTCTAGAAAAGAATTGGAAAGTAAAAAGCAAAATGCAAGCATTTTTGTCCCCGTTTGCACCCCCACAGATATTCCAAAATGCCTAATGGGCAATGAAGTGCTTAATGAAGGTAGTAACTCTTTCAGGAGGTCTTGTGGTGCAGCGGATAACATTCCAAACAGAATGTCCATGTTCAAGTCTGATTCCAGGACTTGTTTACAGTGTAAAGTGCATTTATACCAGGCTAATTAGCAACTTGCAAATCCTGCCAGTATATCTAATGGCAGCCTGTAAGTGTGGGTGGTTTCCTGGTTAGCAGTCTTGCTGAAGGCAGTGTCAATCTATAGTAATTGTAGACCAATCCATTCGGAAGGCCACAGTCACCAGTTTTCTGTTAGGGCATTGTAGCTGGAGCAAAAGATACACTGTTGCAATGCAGGAAATGTGAAACTTTAATGAAAAAGAAAGGTTGAGGAGAGATGAGGAATTTCTTTCCTGAGGGTTGTGAATCTGTGAAGTTCTTTGCTGTAAAGAGCTGTCAAGTACATTCAAGTTTGAGATGGACAGATTTTTAATCAGTAAGGGAATTAAGGGTGATGGGGAAAAATGGCAGGAAAACAGAGATGAAGATTATAAAATCAGCCATGATCTTGTTGAATGGTAGAGCAGACTTGATGGGCTGAATGGTCCACTTCATATTATGGTCGAGTCTTTCTCTAATGTCCACTGCAGCTGTGGACTGTTTCACTGAGCCCAGTATGAACTATCATGTTTTCTTCCACTCTGATCTTCTCTGCAATTAAATCTTTTCCAACCTGTTTGGTCCAAGTTTAGATCTTGTAGTTCTGTTGCACAAAGGGGTCTAATAAAGATTTGCAGCAGAACTTTTTGTGTTGTTTCAACGGCACTTTGATGAATTGAGCCATTGGAAAATAGCGCAACAGTGCCATCTATAGGCAGTAAACCATCCCTGTTTCCCACCTCACAAGTGATATATCAATGTGATAAATTCTGTTCCTTTTGAGGAATATGCTTTAAAATAAAGATGAGCTCTGTTTATTAGCTCTCTTGTGACATTGTTTGACCCAGAAAATAGATGCACTGACTTAACAATGATTTATTTATTGAGCAAATGCAAGTTCCTAAACCAATCAATACCCTCCATATTTGCTGAAGTCAAAGTGATTACTTCACCACTAGACTGCAGTGGGAACACACCTCAGTAATACACAGCATTGCTTGTGTGACTCTACAAGTGCACAGGGGGTTTGTACTGAAGCGTCAGCACCGGAGGTTGGCTGCACAAAGGTCACGTTTGTCTAAACCAAAAATCATTTTTTAAAAAATATCAGCCCATTGTTCTGTGGTAGTACTGGGAGGTGAACTTAGTTGTGACTCTGAATTTTATGAGTACTGGGACTTAATAGTGAGTGTTAGGAGCACGGTGGAATAGCCATGTAAGCACTGGGGAATGTCTGCTGTCTTCAACTGATGTGATGTCTAAAGTTGACAATGTTGGGGTACATGACAAAATGCCAAACTAGGTGAGCTAGTTTGCTCTGGCATCATTCCGGACCACAAACTGGAAATTTTGTACAAATGTGATGCTTTCAAGGTATTTGGAAAATCTCAGGGAAAAGAAATTCAGTGGATAGATCTTGCAGAGACCTAGCATTGGTATAATGGGGCTGAATGGACACACTTCTGTGCTGCAAAAGCCTATAGATGCAGACCTGATCGAGTGATTTGAGAGTTGTGTATCCTAAATGGAAGTGACATGATACCCCAAAGCTCCGAGATCAGTAATTTTATTTTAAACTTTAATACCAAGAAATGCAGTGCATTGAATGCAGTTCATTACAACCTGCAGCAGTTTCATTTCTTGGTACTTCAAGGCTCACTGATTTGTTGGTCACTGATCTCTTGCAGTCTCTGTTGTCAAATGTTGTGCAAGTTGAGCTAATTACATTAGGATTGTAGTGACAATAAAAATAAAAAGTTCTGGAATTAGAGAAATTGCTAATATTTAAGCCTTTGATTTTTCATCCATATGAGCAAAGTCAACGATGTAATAGATTTTAAACAAAACAAGAAAAAGGAGAGTAATTCCTGCAGTGGGGTGCAAACATTTTCAGTAAACATTATGACCTCTTATTGAAAGACGGTTTTAAAAAGTTGACAGACTGTACAGGAGTGCTGTTGTCAAGTTCCACTCAGTACAGCCATACCAGTGTTACAACAAGGCATGTATCCGCTTATCCCATTGTGGGGCCATGCTGTGTTTTCCTTCATTCCAACAGTGAGTGGGCGTTCATTGTACCACATTAACTATGAAATGCCTGGAATATCCAGAGGTTATGATGGGCGCTGTGGAAATGCAACTTATTGTTTTCTTAAAAAGCCATAGAGAATTGATTCACTAAAACTACTTTATCTGCGTATCATCATATTGCTGTTTGCACAGGCTCAGTGTGCTGATATCAGTTGTCCTAATGTACATTGCTTGCATGCTTTGATGATTCTAGGCTGTGAAAGGCTTTGCAGAGATCTAAAGTTTTATTTGTTTTGCTCGTTATCGAAAAGCCTCAAATCATCAGATTTAAAATGACTCAGATTTGTAGCTCTAGCATTGAGTTAGCATGCATTTTTGTTCCACTCTTGTAGTTTGAGAAGATTTCACAATGCTAATTTTAGTCATTGTACTCTTTTTGTCTTGTAGGGATCACCGTGACAAACCACCCAATGAACAAAACCAGTGCCAGCTTATCTCTCGATTACCTGTAAGAGTTTACATTGCATTTAATATTCAATTCTGAGCTGCAGGCATTCACCACCAGAATTCCTTTATATTGTTTCCTATTCACACTTATAATTATCTCACTAGTCTAAATAACTCAAAGCTCAGCCCTGCCACATGGTCAGTGTAATATGAGGCTTACAAGGCAACCCAGTACCTGAATGTGTTGTGGCTGAAAGGGCAAAGGTACAGTGTGATAACATTTCAATGCCCTGTGCTATGGAACCGCAGATCCCCAGTTTTCCTATAACATTGCCTATTCAGTATGTGCCTACTGAGATAACAAGGTGTAGAGCTGGATGTGAACACAGCAGGCCAAGCAGCATCAGAGGAGCAGGAAGGCTGACGTTTCGGGCCTAGACCCCCTACTGATGGTTGCCCACAAGAGGGAGTGCATGTAGTTAATCTTTTTTAATAATAGAGGTCACGAGCATGCCATTGCCCAGATGAATTATTTTTAATTTGTATGATGCTGTAAGTTTGCAAACTGTGATGCGTGGACTGTGAATATCCAGAAGGACTTCCCTAGACACCTGTGAGATTATCACATTTCTATCTGTTTCTGACTAGGTACGCAGCCTTGTGTCTTGAAAGTTCTGTTTTTCTGATTTTTTTCTCTGTAGGTTTATTTATTTCTACATGAGTTCTTTTGCCCCACACCAAGGAAAGAAATCATACTTTGCAATGATGATACTATTTTTCTTATTTGTAGTTGGTGATGTTTTTTGCAAAGTAGGATAGTGACTGCTCTGGAACAGGAGTATATTGGTATTGAGTATCAATTTAGGAAAAAGTTTGAATATATTTAGCATACACTTCATGCCTGCTTTTACCCCTGACCTATTATGATAGGCCATGTGTTGCAAGAATAGATGCAAAATTTAAGTGTAAAAGCTAATCTTACGCCCACTATGCAAAGTAACTGGAGGGTAAATTATGCCAGTCCTTTAATTTATAAATACCATGCTAAAGAACCTAAATGGAAAAGTACTCTTAGTTAGAAATCACAGCGAGTCAGGCAGCATCCATGGAGAGACAGCAAGCTAATGTTTGAGTCTGTCTGACTCTTCATCAGAGCTCTGACGCAGAGTCATCCAGACATGAAATGTTAGCTTGCCGTTTCTCCCTGGATGCTGCCTGAGCCATTGTGATCTCCAGCATTTTTCGTTTTCAGCACAGATTCCAGCATCTGCAGTAATTTTCTTTTCCTCTTGGCTAGACTTGGTTTCCCCACTGGTCAGAAATTGAGTTGGTAACCATTATTAACTCGGGTGGAATGTGAAGCAGGTAGTTTGATTTCATCAGTTCTCAGGATTTTATTTTTCTTGAATTGTGTTTAGTCTGCAGGGCACGGATGTGGTCATTGCCATTTTCATCATTGTGGCCATGTCCTTCGTGCCAGCCAGCTTTGTGGTGTTCCTGGTGGCAGAGAAATCAACCAAAGCAAAACACTTGCAGTTTGTCAGTGGATGTGACCCTGTGATCTACTGGCTGGCCAACTACGTCTGGGACATGGTGAGAATAAATTTTGTTCTCTAAGAAGGGAAGGATACAATTTAAGCGTTCATCGTAAGACTTGACAGTTCACTGCAAAAAAAAGTCAAAAGATAACCTGAGTGAATATTTTCCAAAGTCACGAGCCACACCACAGATTCTAATATTGTACCATAATGGAATTGAAATAACTTCCAGAACAGAATGTTTCAAAGTAGCATTCCACATGGAGCCACGACCTTGCTTTTACACAACTGGCCTGAGATATGGATGCTAATTATCTTGAAACCTAATAATTCTCCATGTTTTCTCTCAGCAGACAAAATGAACACCTCAGTAATGATTCATTCACTCACCTTTTTCTTCCTTGTCCTCTGCTTCTCCATCTCCAGCTCAATTATCTGGTACCAGCGACCTGCTGTATCATCATTCTCTTTGTGTTTGATCTGCCAGCCTACACATCACCCACCAACTTCCCAGCAGTGCTTTCGCTCTTCTTACTGTATGGGTAAGTCAAGTGCTACAGTTGTGCATCTGGAAACTAAATGAGCAATAAATCATTAGTCTTGGTGAAATAGTTATTCAGATGTGATCTCAATGACATTACAAATTCTGACACTTTTTTTATTACTTTGCTACCACATTTGTACCAGTCCTAATTTCTCAGTCAACAATCTAATAACAATTATTTTATAAGAACATAAGAAATCAGGAGTAGAACACTCATTCCCTCAATAAAAACTGAAAGAACTGCAGATGCTGTAAATCAGGAACAAAAACAAAGATGCTGGAAAAGCTCAGCAGGTCTGGCAGCATCTGTGAAGGAAAAAACAGATATAATGTTTCAGGTCCAGTGACCCTTCCTCAGAACTCCCTCAAGCTTGAGACTGTAAGTCCAAGGCTGATCAGCACCAGACCTCACCACCTCATTCACGCCAGCAGTTCGTAGGCCTCGACTCCTCTACTTCAAAAATCTACCTGCCTCCTTTTTAAATACTTTCAGTGATCAAGTCTCCACAGCTGTTTCAGGTGGAGAATTCCAGACATTCCCTACTCTCTTAGGGAAGATCTCAATTTTAAATTAGTGTTCCCTTGTTCTGTAATTGTGTCCCAGAAGATGAGATTCCCGCACTAGTGGAAACATTTTCTCAGCATCTTCCCTGTCAAGCCTCCTCAAAACCTTGTTTCAATAAAATCATCCCTCATTCTTCTAAACTTTAATGAATAAAGCCTTTACCCATTTAGCTGTTCTTGATAAGTTAACCTCCTCATTCCAGGAATCAGCCTAGTGCATCTCTTTTGCACTGTCTCCAGTATCAGTGCATCCTTTCTTAAGTACCAGGACCAAAACTGAATGGCATACTCTGGGGGCAGCATCACCAGCATCTTGTACAGTTGTAACAAGACTCCCCTACTTTTAAGCTCTAACCCCCCAACAATAAAAGCCAAAAGTATTATGGCTCGGATTGTGAGTCGTCATTTTTTATTTCTAATCTGGACAGAACAGAGGAGCTTGGGTGGTTCCCACTGTGTACTGGCCAGGCTAACCTCAGACAGACAGCAAAAGCTGCACCCCAGATAGACAGAGTTCCTATTCCTGTTTGCTATAACATGTCGTCTGGAAAGTATGATTGAAAGTGCTAGCCCAGACATACCTTTCCATCTGGAAGTAGCTCATTGGTACTTATCGCTGAGGGTCAAATTTGGATGGGCTGTTCATTGCCCACATGTAACCATAGCAAGGTTAAGGAGAAATGGAGCCTAACATATCAAAAAGACTCCACCAAATCACTTTGAACAAATCTTCAACCTGTGACATCGCCAGAGTCCATTAGTCAAGGGAGAATTTGCTTAAAAAGAAGCTGTTCTATTGTGTGTTTTAATCAGAGAAACAGTAATTCCTGATCAGTCAAGAAAAATTCTTCAGATCTTAAATGTAAAGTAAAGTTAAATACTTGAGTCTTAATAGTTCATGTTTTCGATTGCCTAAAAAGTGGGTAGTTTTTATTTATGCATTAAATTTAAATTGCCTCCTTTCTGTGGATACCTGTGCCATTTTTTTTATTTTCCAGCTGCATTACAGAGCCCCAGCCACCTAAGAAATCTGTGTCAAACTATCACACCTAGCTAGAATGCAGCATATAAATAAGGAATAAGAACAAAAGAACTGCGGTTGCTGTAAATCAGAAACAAAAACAGAAATTGCTGGAAAAACTCAGCAGATCTGGCAGCATCTGTGAAGGGACATCGGAACTAATGTTTCAGGTCTGGTGACTCTTCCTCGGAACTGATGGTAGCTAGGAAAATGTCAGTTTATATGCAGAAGATAGGGTGGCGGAAGGGGGTAAGGAGTAAACGATAGGTGGGGATAGAGCCCATAGAGAGAGAAGAGCCGCTGGTCAGACAAAGGAGTAGAATAGCGATTTGGCTAGGAAGGTGAATAGCTGAACAGTCTCCAATTACAGCTATTCACTATCATTTACTCTTATCCTGTTCCCCACCCTATTTTCTGCATTTAAACCGGCATTTTCTTCGCTACCGTCAATTCTGAGGAAGAATCACCGGACCCGAAACAATAGTTCTGATTTCTCTTCACAGATGCTGCCAGATCTGCTGAACTTTTCTGGCAACTTCTGTTTTTGTTTCTGATGTTAAATAAAAAAGTTCTGCTACAGTTGTACAGAGTGTTGGTAGGCCCACGTCTAGAATACTGTGTACAGTTTTGGTCTGCTCGCTTAAGAAGGGATATAATTGTATTCAAAGCAATTCAGAGAAGGTTCAGTCAACTGACCCCTGGCATAAGTGGGTTTCTTCATGAGGAGAGGTTGTATCCATTCAAGCTTGGAGATGGAGAAGAGGAGGATTCTTTTCTTTGAGAGTGTTGAAATTCGGTAAAGTTCTTTTCCCTGAAGAGTAGTGAGGTTAGGTTGTTGAATATTTTTAGGGTAAAGTTACATTGGCATCCTTGCTAATCAGGATTCTAAGGGTACATGGGGTTAAACAAGAAAGTAGAGCTGAGGCCACGAGCAGATCAGTCATAACTTCATCAAATGGTAGAGCAGCTTCGAGGGACTGAATGATACATTAATGCTCCTGCTTCATATGTTATATTGTGTCGTCTAGTAACCATCCCTTCCCCCACCAGTTGGGTCAATTTCCATCTATCAACACTCTTAAACACACTGGCATGTTTTCAAAGATTTCCTACAGGAAACTATCAAAGAGAGCAAACTTTAATGAGTGTATAGGCTCCTTGGGTACAGAGCTGAGATGGTTCCAGTGACAGTCGTCACTGTTTGGCAGATGAAATTCTTACAAGTTTATGAAGAAAGTGTAATCTTCCAAAAATACCTTTAAAGTTCCTTTCAGTTTTATTTTGATTCAGTGGTTTGTGCCAAAAGTAGGTGCAGTTCAAACCAGTTTTATTTCTGAAAAAGAGCAAGCAGTCAGATTGTAAGCATGACCTGGGTGTGGTAAATTGTCTTTAAAAGAAACAAAAGCAAACTCTTTTGTGGAGAAGAAAGGTCTGGTTTAATGGAATGGTGTGTTAACCAAAACAAGAGTATGTAATTGCTTTCCCATCGAGAGATATCGAATTCCAACGATAATAAGCAGGAAAGAATGTACCCGTAGTTCAGTTAAAGTAGTGCATTTCCCCTTCAATTTGTCTACTGTGAACCATCCAACTGAGAGCATTGACTCAGAAGCACAAGCCATTGTTACTTGCATCCTTTTCTTAAAGTTTGATAGTGAATAACTAACAGTCCAGATCTAAATTGGCACAGTCAAATTCATACAAATGTTAATTTATTTTACGTAATTTGTTTCATGCCAACAGCAGATCTGGTGATTATTAAATTCCATCATAATTTGTATTATAGGAAAGGCACAGTTTTTATGCCAATTTCCTTTCACTTTGATTCCTGTGACCAGACTTCAAGAAGTGGAATCAAGGCTTTAACTGAAGTAAAACTCCATAATACTGGGTTAAAGTGATGAAACAGCGATTTCAGTGCTTCACTATAAGTGCAGGAGGAAATGCACCAGGAGCACATCTTAAAAATGAAGTGTCAATCTGTTGAAACCTCAACACAGGACTGCTTGTGTGTCAAACAGCAGAAGCATCATGAAATAGACAGGGCAAAGTGAACGCATAACCAATAGACCAAATCTAAGTTAACATTTCGGGTCCGGTGACGCTTTCTCAGAACTGAGGAAGGGTCACCGGACCTGAAACGTTGACTCTGTTTTCTCCTCCACAGATGCTGCCAGACCTGCTGAGCTTTTCCGGCAACTTTGTTTTTGTTCCTGATTTACAGCATCCGCAGTTCTTTTGGTTTTTATTTAGACCCAGTCTAAGTTCAGTCTTGAATGAAGGGCAATGAAAAAAAACCATTAAATTTTTGAAGGCTCCACAAGCACCCCCAACCTCGCTGATGGAGAAGCCCAGAAACCAATGCAAAAAACAAGATTAGAGTGCATATATCCTCCTTCAGCTAATAGTACCAAGTGGATGATCCATCTCAACCTTCTCCTGAGGCCATAGTATTACAGATGTCAGTCTTCATCCAAGTGGATTCATTCCAAATAATATAAAGAAATGGCTGAAGACACTGAACACTATAAAAGGTATAGACCGGTACAATGTTCTGGCAATAGTACTGAAGACTTGTATTCTAGCTGTCCCCTGAACCAAGCTGTTCCAATACAGTTACAACACTGGCATGTTCCTGGCAGTGTGGAAAGTTATGTCCTGTGCACAAAAAGCAGAATCAATTCAATCCAGCCAGTTGCTGCTCTATCATTGTACTCTCGATCATCAGCAAAAGTGATGGAAATAGTCATCGACAGTAATATCAAATAGCACTTGCAAAGGAATAACTTGCTCACTGTGGCTCAATTTAGCTTATGCCAGCGCCACTTGTTCCTGAAGTCATTAAAGCCTTATTCCAAATGTGGACAAAATAACTAAACCCCAGAGATTGGATGAGAGTGACTGCTGTTGACATCAAGGCAGAACTTGACCAAGTTTGACATCAAGGAGCCTTATAAAAATTAGACCCAGGCGATCAGGTGTAAGCTCCCTACTTGTTTGAGTCACGTCAAGCTCAAAGGAAGTTTGTTGGAAGTCAACCATTTCAGGACATCTTTGCAGAAGTTTCTCGGTATGGTGTCCTAGGCCCAGCCATCTTCAGCTGCTTCATCAATAACTCTCCCGTCATTATAAGGTCAGAAATGGTTTGATTGCCAATGATTGCACAACGTTAAGCACCATTCATAACTGCTCAGGTACTAATCAGTCTATACTGAAATGCGGCAAGACCTGGATAATATCCAGGTTTGGACTGAAAAGTATCAAGTGACAATGACCATCTCTAACAAGAGAGAATCTGACTTTTGCCCCTTGACATTCAGTGGCTTTACCATCGCTGAATCCTCCACTATCAATATTCTGGAGGTTTTATTGACAGAAACTGAATTGGACTAGCCATATAAATACTGTGGCTATAACAGCAGATCAGAGGTAAGAAAACCTGCAACAAGTAACTCCCCTCTTGAGTCCCCAAAACATATCCATCATCCACAAGGCACAAGTCAAAGTGTTATGAAATACTCCAATCTTGTCTGGATGAGTGCAGCTCCAACACCACTCTAGAAGCTCTACATCATCCAGGACACAGCAACCTGCTTGACTGACACCTCATTCATCACTTTCAATATTCCTGCCCTGTAAAATGCACTGCAGTGGCTCCTTCAACAGCACCTTCCAAACCCATGACTTCTACCTCCTGGAAAGACAAGAACAACAGATGCATAGGAACACCACCACCTGCAATTTTCCCTTCAATTCATATACTATCCTAATTGAAACCATATCACTATTCCTTCAATGTAGTTGGATCAAAATCTTGGAACACCCTTCCTTACAGCATTGATGGTATTGATGTACTCCAAGGGATGACAGTGGTTCAAGAAGGCAGCTCACCACCATCTTCTCCAACGAAGTTAGGAATAGGCAATAAATGCTGGCCAACCAATGATTTTTACATCCCATGAGGGTCTGTTTCCATGCTGTATGACTCTATGAAAGGATTTTAAGAAGAGACACAAGGATTGTTATTTAAACCCTAATCTCCTTATGTTTGAAATTATTTTCATTAAACTATTTAAAATTACACATTACAAATAAGCGTTTTCCAAAGCAATAATTGTCACAATGGTGCAAAATTATCACCAAACTTACCCTTTCTAAAGTGTTGTATTGTCACTTCTGACTCTGGCCATTCATTCATATTGATCTGTCTGTGAATGGCTGGGAGCGTCGCATTTAGTTTCATACGTCTGTACACAGAATTCCTCTGAATAAGAAATATCAGGGGAATGATTGGTGCCTTAAAGGGAGCACAAATTGGTGGGTAGCATCAAGTTAATTAACTTACAAATGTAATGTGGAGAATGACTGCCTCACCAACAGCAATCATTAGAGTTGAAAATGCAGTCAATAGGAAAGGAAGATTTTAAGAATTTGGTGTTGGGTTCGTTTCCTGTTATGTGGAGTTGTCTTTTTGCTGTGTGTTAAGTTATTTGCTGTTTTGTATTAGTTACTTAGCAACTTGGCCACAGTCAATTGCCAGGATAATAACATTGTGCTGCTCTGTCCTCCACAGTCTTCAGGTTGAACTCTCAATCCGTCTGATAAACATCTATACTTAACTGTCGGGCTCAAACTTGTCCTGTAACCCCCAACTCATTCAGTGCCAGCACATGTACCTGAGGGACCTCAGCATAATTCTGTTCCTGACTCTGTAAGGAAATCAAAGCCGCCTGTTGGTTTTATTCACATCATTTGTGCACACACTCCTATCAAGGTGGCACGGAGCACTGATCTGGCAATGTTTTGGACCACAGGACAGTAAAAAGTGACCTTGCAACATTATTCTATCCAGGGAACACTTAAACCACCTTATCTATTGGGATAGGATGGGACCAAGAAGCTTCTATTTAAGAAAAGAGGGAAAGTCAGGTCTCATTTTAATTGCAGAATGTCATCAGTGGCACTGGCTACCTCCCCAGAGTGTCTTAGTGGGGAATGTTACGTGATAGAACCATTGAACCACAGAAATGGTACAGCAGAGAAGGGAGCCATTTGGCCCCATCACGTCCATGAAAAGAGGGAGGAGCATAAACTCGGAAAGCAGGGGCATGGTCACTGACCTTCACTCTTGGTGCTTGCTTTACAGTTGGTCAATCACACCAATCATGTATCCAGCCTCCTTCTGGTTTGAGGTTCCCAGTACAGCCTATGTCTTCTTGATTGTCATCAACCTCTTCATTGGTATCACGGCAACAGTTGCTACATTCTTGCTTCAACTTTTTGAACATGACAAGGTGGGTATTTGAATGATGCGAAATTCTATCTTCTCCTGCCCTTTCCTTTCAGACGTATTTCCCACAATGAGTAAGTTGGAGAGCAAAGGTCAAGTGGTTAGCATTCAGCCTCTCTCTCAGATTATAGCCTGCTTCTACTCACTTGTGATGTTGATTATGTTACTTCTGGTGCTGGTGTTGTTATGGTTGGATCTTGTGTCCTCCCATTCATCTTGGATACAAAACCTGTACAGACATGTATGAGTCAAGCCATACACATGTGCATGAGTCGATCTTTTGTAAAGGTCAATCCCATCATTTTTTAGATTAAGAAACTAATTTGACATGCACATCATATAAAAGTGAACCCTTGTATTTCAGGAATCAAGGTCCAAAAATGTCAGAACCAGAGTATAATCCTGGAGATGTTAGCAATTTATATCATTGTAAATGTATTAAGCCTCATGAAAATGCATACCAGTCAGTCAGAGCTTAAAACATTGAGTTTTGTTTTTATTTATTCAACTTATAGAAAGTGATTGCATTGTGAATGGTTATTAATTTTTTTGTGTGTCTTTTTAAACCTTATTCAATTGTGATGATCCTTTCTGGCTTTCACTTGGGCTCAAATCAAGCATGCACATCAATGCCTGAAAACATTACTCCCAGAAAAATTGAACCCTTGGCTTTTGTCTTAAAACGTTGGTCCCAAAAATTCAGTTTGTAAGCGAGCATATGTAGTGTGGAGAATTATTGGCTTTGTTTCCGTTCAAGGGTTGTATGCTGTCATTGTTGAATTTCTAAACTTGTGTTCTTAGCACTGCGCCCATTACTGACAAGGGTGCATATTATTGACTTTCTGAAAAAAGGGTCACTGGACCCAAAACGTTAACTCCTGCTTTCTGTCTACAGATGCTGCCAGACTGGCTGAGTTTTTCCATCAATTTCTCTTTTGGTTTCTCATTTCCAGCATCCACAGTTTCTTTTTTATTAAATATATTATTGGTCTGTCTTAATTGCTTCAAAGAGATGGTGATGGTGATGGAACTTCTCCACAAATAGTTGTAGCTGTTAAACTGATGGGACTCTCTCCAAATGGACAGGCGTACTGACCCAATCCTATGAATGTGAACAAAACACAAAATTGAAACAATGAACCCTGAATTACTCTTGGCCACAAGTGTCTACCACCATATTAAATCCTCCGTCATAATCAGCCTTGCCTTCATATATAACGGAAGCAGAAATTGCTGCCAGTTCTGAGGAAGGGTCACTGAACCCGAAACGTTAACTCTGATTTCTCTTCACAGATGCTGCCAGACCTGCTGAGCTTTTCCAGCAATTTCTGTGTTTGTTTCTGATTTACAACATCCAGAGTTCTTTCGGTTTTTATTTTGCCTTCGTATACAGGCAGCATACGTTGAATGGTAATATAAAACAAAGAAATGCATTTGCTGGAAATCTGAAGCCAAAGCAGAAATTTCTGGAGAAACTCAGTAGGTCTGGCAGAGAAAGCAGAGTCAACATTTTGGGTCCAGTAACCCTACTTCAGAACTTAGAGTAGCTAAGGAAAGGTGGTATATATGCTGATGGAAGGGAGTGGGGCTGATAGGAGTGATCAGATTGGTGGAGATGGAGCCCAGAGGGAGAGAACAACAGCTAGGCTGGCAAAGGGGTGATTGATAGTCTGCCAGGGAGAAAGAGAAGCTGATAATGGGGACAATAAGTGGGTGAGAATGGGTTGGCTGTGCTCAAAGCAACCCATGTCAAGACAGAGCCAGGGGTGTGGGGGTGGGTAAAGGACATAGACGAAGGTGTTCAGGTTCCAAGATTATTGAACTGGATATTGAATCCAGAGGGCTGCAGGGTTCCCTGGCGGAAAATGAGGTGTAGTCCTTCTAGCTTGCGCTGAGCCTTACTGGAGCACTGCAGCAAGCCTGAGACAGAGCTGTTGGCCAGGGAACACAGTGGTGTGTTGAAGTGACAGACAGCCAGAAGCTCGGGGTAATTTTTACAGACAGAACATAAGCGTTTCGCAAAGCAGTCACCCAGTCTTTGTTTCATCTCCCTGATTGTAGAGGACACCACAGAGTGAGCAGTGAATGCAGTAGACTAGATTGAGTGAAGTGCAGGTAAAGCGCTGCTTCACCTGTAAGGTGTGTCTGGAGCCTTGGATACCGAGAAGGGAGGAAGTAAACAGGCAGGTGTTGATAATTCAGCGGTTTAATCAGCAGTTTTTGATTAAACAATGATATCCAAAAGAGCAAAGACACCACCCAAATGAAGGATACCAGGGTGATGATGTAATGGCAATGTCACTGGATTAGTAATCCAGAGCTCTAGGCTAGTGTTCTGGGTTCAAATCCCACCGTGGCAGACAGTGAATTCAGTAAGAAATTTTAAAAATGCTATCTGAAGGGCATTTGTGGAACCACTGTCAATTGTTGCAAAAACCTGTCAGGTTCACTAAAGTCCTTTACGGGATGAAACTGTATAGGATCAGGTAACAAATGAAGACTGTGGTCGGCTATATCACTACATCTTTCACTGACAATCACTCTCTATGGTAAACAATGAAGGATGGTCACGTGGGTCGCTTTTGGAATACTACGTTCAATTCTGGTCTCCCTGCTGTAGGAAAGATGTCGCTAAACTTGAAAGGCTGCAGAAAATGTTTACAACAATGTTGCTGGGGTTGGAGGATTTGAGCTATAGGGAGCAGCTGAATAGGCTGGGGCTATTTTCCCTGAAGGCTGAGGGGTGACCCTGTAGCGATTTATAAAATCATGAGGGGCATGGATAGGGTGAGGAGCCAAAGTCGTCTTCCTAGGGTAGGGAAGTCTAATACTAGAGGGCATGGGTTTAAGGTGAGACAGACAAGATTTAAATGGGACCTGAGGGACAACTTTTTCAGGCAAAGAGTGGTGTGCAAATGGAATGAGCTGCCAGAGGAATTTGTGGTACGATTAGGACATTTAAAAGGCACCTGGATGGGTATATGAATAGGAAGGGTTTAAAGGGATATGGGCCAAATGCTGGCAAATGGGACTCGATTTATTTAGGTATCTGGTCAGCAAGGACAAGTTGGACTGAACGGTCTGTTTCTGTGCTGTACAACTCAGTGACTCTATGGGTGAGCTATCAAAGGCTTCAGGAAATGAAATGGGAAATGTAGATTCAATGACCATTATGTGAACAATTCAGATTTTCTTTTTTCCATGCCTTGACAGTGATAGAGGGCTCCTTGGTGACATCGCATCTTTACGTTGAAAGGAAAAGTGGTTTTATTCCCAGTCCGTCATGGGCATGCAAAATGTTGTGTTATTCCTGGCCTCAGACATCACATTGCTGGGCACCTGCATTTGCCATTTATGTGTTTAGCTTATGGAATGAGAGATGTAGGAAGGCACTCAAGATAGTTCAAAGATTAATATTACCAGCTATGAAAATAAATGGAAGAGGATATAATCACACAATGGTAGCACTTCATTAAGATATAAAATTAAACAGTATTGAGTGTGTTCTTTAACATCTAAGTTGAGAGTCTTTTCAGTTGTTTTTTGACAATAATGGTTTTTACAATGAACCATGTATTTGTTTCCGTTGATAGAGTTAGATGTGTTTCCAATGTCCTATATCTTCTTGGCTGTGTCTTTGCAGGACCTGAAGGCTGTGAATAGCTACCTGAAATCCTGTTTCCTCATCTTCCCAAATTATAATCTGGGCCATGGACTGATGGAAATGGCTTACAACGAGTACATCAATGAATACTATGCAAAAATAGGTAAATATGAAAGTGTTAGTCCAGGCTATTGGTTGACCATTAAAAAGGACGGTGACTGGAGAAGGACTTTTTTGACCATGATATGCATCAATACCCAATAATCCCATTTAAGGGCCTCCTTCAGTAGAGGCATCTGCTTTTGCTAATAGATTCTGGGATTGAGATGGTTTGCACAGTGCAGACAAGAGCTCACCTCAGTGTCACTCGTGTCAATGAGAACCATTGGTTTACACACCATTGTTTATTGAAGTTTCTGCTATGCCTTTGCTTTACAGAAAGGGGCAGTTGTAAGATAAAGGCAGAACTAAGCCCTTGAGATGGGTTTAGCACTATCAGTACAGTGACTAGCTTGGCAGAAGTGGCTACAAACAGCAGTAAGCTCCTAACATTAGAACAAAGCTGACGCTTGTAAAACTTGTTTTACAACAGGAACGTAAGCATACGTAATGAGGAGAGAGACAGAGAAAAACTCTGCATTGATTAGAAGAGAAGGATATTTGGGAAGGATATTTGAGAAGGATATCTGTGATGAGAGCGCAGAGAGAAATGGGAGCAAATTAGTGATGCTACCATTCTAACCAATATAAATAACTCCTCCATGGTGATTAATATATTTAAACCATGTGTTTTGTGAACATTTTTATATTATATTCAGTGTAGTAAGCTGTTAACAAGGTCAAGCTGCTATTTTATACAAAAACCCTGACCAGAGAAGCCATTTTGTATTCTGTATTTAACAACTAATCGCATATATTGAGCAAACATTACTGCTTAATTAGTAACTAGCCAAAGAAAAATCTGTATAGCTGGTGAATCTTGCCTGTGTATAATTGAAGACTAATCAAGTAGTCATTAAAAGTGGATAATGTACTAATAGCTATAACACAGTGTGGAGCTGGAGGAACACGGCAGGCCAGGCAGCATCAGAGGAACAGGAAAGTTGCCATTTCAGGTCCCGACCCAAAACATCAACTTTCCTGTTCCTCTGATGCTGCCTGGCCTGCTGTGTCCTTCCCGCTCCACACTGTGTTATGTCTGACTCCAGCATCGGCAGTTCTTACTACCTCTGAATGTACTAATAGCTGACGTTTTGCTGCTGTAAACTTGGTCTATGGCAACAGAGGGCATTGTGCCACACCAAGCTCACATTGGAAGAATCCCGACAGTGTGGAAGCCGGACATTCAGCCCATTGGATCCACACTGACCCTCCGAAGATGATCCCACCCAGACCCGCCACCCCCCACCTTATCCCTGCATCCCTGCATTTCCCATCGACAGTCCACCTAGCCCGCTCACCTTTGAATTGTGGAAGGAAACTGGAGTACCTGGAGGAAACCCACACAGACACAACGAGAACATGCAAACTCTACACAGTCGCCCGAGGGTGGAATTGAACGTGCATCCCTGACACTGTGAGGCAGCAGTGCTAACCGCTGCGCAACCATGCTTGACCATCTGGATTAAGTGTCCAGGGAATGAATGAAGGGCTTGCAGCAAATCAGCTAAGGCAGACCTCACAAACTGTTGCATTATTTCACTCCAGGGAGCCCAGACTGGCAAAATTTCAAATGTGTTTTCTAATAATGTAACTAAGTATATGTGAGACCAATCTATCCATGTTCCTAACCATGTCTTAAACATGGCTGAGACAGTTCAGGATAGGTGGATGCTAGCAAATACAAGTCTCCATTTCCAGAAAATCGACTTCACAGTGTAACTGGGATGGACCTGACAGGAAGAGAATTGTTTAATGTTACGTAACCTCCCACTGTCATCTCCCTAGACTTCAGTGCCAAATAGTGTTTAATTATCTATTTTTAAACTGCTAGAATTGATCTGAGTGGCCTCACCATTGGCGCAATGAAGTACAGGAAACATGGGGCCCTGCCCTGTGCCTAATGTGTGGCATTACAAGTTGGAAAGCAAGGTGTGTAGTCAGATATGTCATGTCACCTGGTTAAACTGTTGCAATCTCTCTCTGCACATGTAACCTTTGATTCTTGCCAAATTGCAACTCAGTTCTGTGCTGTGGGGTGTGTCCCTACAGAGAGCATGAATGCAATCCATTATCAAACTCCACTTAGTTGTTTAATCCTTGTTTGTGAACAATCAAGGTGGCAGCCAATAATTAATCAGCTGAAAAAGTTACAACCAGTAAGTGTAAGCTGTTGTGTACACTCTCATCTGTCTACAAGGGCCAGTTAGCTCAGTTGGCTGGACAGCTGGAGAGTGATACCAACAGCGCATTTCCAATTCCTGTACCATGAAGTACATTAAAGGACTGCTTCTCAACCTTTCCCCTCTCCTCAGATGTGGTGACCATTAGGTTAAACCACCACCAGTTGCCTTTCCCTAATGAGACAGCAGCCCATTGTCCTCTGGGGCTATACCGACTCTACCTCTACCTCCTATCCATCAACTATTCAACACGAAGTAGCCTGCACAGCTACTTCCAGGGATTAAGGGAGTGATCACATTCGTTTCTGCATAAAAGTCCTCTCTCTGCCCTGCCATGCTCAAGGTTCTAACTCACCTTGAGATCAACTTTGACATGACCTCACCTCTGTGATCGTTCTTCCCCTCATTGACATGTAGGCGCTGTGGCACTGTTGGTGGCGGAGATCACAAATTCAGGCCTTGGTGAATTTGATGCTTTAATTTCAATATGATCTGTTGTCATTGAAAAAAGAACAGAGTGAAGCTTGTATATGATTTCTCCTGGTAGGCCAGTTTGGCAAGATGAAATCCCCTTTTGAATGGGACATCGTGACACGCGGCCTTGTTGCCATGACGATCGAAGGGTTTGTGGGCTTCTTCATCACCATCATGTGCCAGTACAACTTCTTCAGAAAGCCACAGTAAGTCCATTAAGTGACAAGCCGAACACATGCTATCTGTAAGCACATGTGCCATCTGGAGTTTCAACTTGACGGAAATTTTTGAAGTGCTATACATTCCTGCATGCTTGTTAAAAATGTGCATGACTTATTCCCACAATCTTTTTGGCACACAGATACAATGTATAAGTTTCACAGTGCTGACTATCTCCTCTTCCCTCACCCACAAATGTCAGAATTTCTGAAAATTTCCCTGAAGCTATCATTAAAAAAATTTAACAGGCAAGTCGAATCAGAAATGAGGGGTGATCCAGACTCTAGAATTCATGTAGCAGTGAGGCTGATCCTTGCCAGAAGAATCAAGAGAGTTTTGACAATGACTATATTTTTCGCTTTAGAAGAGATCATTCAGTAGGACCAGACAAAGTCCTAAATGGCCAATATTTTCAGATGCACCAAGGCTGCAGGCTTAGAGGGCACTAATACATGGTATATTCCCTGTTACAGTTCTGATGAAGGGTCACTGGACCTGGAATGTTGACTCTGCTTTCTCTCCACCGATGCAGCCAGACCTGTTGAGTCTCTCCTGCAATTTCTATGTTTGTTTCTTGTCAGGTTGCTCACTGCTTACATGGATATCTGGGTGAGGATGGGGCAGAAAAACTTTGTTGTTGTTTCACATCTTTAACACAGTGACATATCCAGTGAAACATCCCAGAATGTTTTGCAGAAGTTTTATCAAACAAAATATGAACGGATGTTAGTCCAAAAGGGTAGATTTTAACGATGGAAAGCAAGATAGACGGCAGAAAGGTTTAGGGAGTTATTTGAGAGGCTAGGACCTTGGTAGTTGAAGGCACTGGTGAAACAGTAAAAATTGTGGATGTTCAAGAGACTAGAATGAGATGAACACATACAGTGAGGGTTGTGGAACTGGAGGTTACAGAGCTAGAAGGGAGTAAGGACATGGAGGGGTTTTAAAATGAGAATGAGAATTTTAAGGGTGGTCAAGACTTTTCTCAACTGGGAGTCAGTCTAGCTCAGTGAGCACAAGGGTGATGAGGGAATGAGTCTTTGTATGAGTTAGAACAGCAGAATTTTGAAAGACCATAAGTTAGTGGAAGGTAGAATGTGGGAGACCAGCTGAAGGAGCATGAAAGAGCATTGTAATAGTCTTATCCAGATGTAACAAAGACATGGAGGAGGGTTTTGGCAGTAGATGGGGGGGGTTGGCGGTGTTGGAGGAGGGTAGCCGATGACCTAATGGTATTAACGCGACACTATTAATCCCAAGACCCAGAGAGTCTGGGGACTCGGGTTTGAATTCAATAAAAAAGTCTGGAATTAAGTCTCTAATAATGACCATGCAACCATTATCAATTGTTGGGGAAAAAAAACTCATCTGGGTTCACTAATCCCCTTTAGGAAAGGAAATCTGCCATCCTCACCTGGTCTGGCCTACCTGTGACTCCAGACCCATTACACTGTGGCTTATTCTTAACTGCCTTCTGGACAATTAAGGATGGGCAGTAAATGCTGGCCAAGGCAGTGACATCCTCATCCCATGAAAGAATTTTTAAGAAAGCAGATGAGCTGAACAGAGGGGCACTCAGAGATGGAAATAGGTGATGGCCTGCATTTAGTCAGAAGTTCATCTTGGGGTCAGATATGATACCAAGGTTGCAAGTGGTCTGGATCAGTCTCAAGATGTTACCACGGAGAGGGACAAAGTTGGTTGTTAGGGAATGGAGTTTGGAGAAGTGAAAAAAAAGCAATGGCTTCAGGTGCTAAGGCATTTAGGGGAAAATTTGCGACCATCAACATTGAATATTAGATAAAGACTCTGATCATTTTCACAATGATGGGGAAGATGAACAAGGAGGTGGTGGGATAGGGACATTTGACTCCTCAAGTTAGTACTGATGGGTATTGTTGATATTGTGATAAATAGTCTTGAGGACCTTTTCCACCAAATGTGTATTGTAATTTGTGGTTTCTCTTGAGCATGTTATTTTGTATAATGTATACATCTCGATAAGGAACGTATGGAATTGTTTTGCTTTGAAGTATCTGTTTTGCTTCATCTCATTACTGAATCCTGCCTCTGTTTAACAGGCGCCTGCCAGTTTCTAACAAGCCGATAGAAGACGATGATATCGATGTGGGGAACGAGAGGAGACGTGTGCTGCGAGGCGATGCAGATACTGACGTTCTTAAAATTCAAAACCTGACAAAGGTAAAGCAAAGTCAAATGGGAACATTGAGAATACAGTCTCTTTGAAAGAAAGATTTGCATTTCTCAATGTCTTTATGCGACATGCCCAGCATTCCTGCATTGGGAGCATTTCAGAGAAGATTCACTAGGCTGTTTCTGGTGTGACAGGATTGTCTTCTGAGGAAATGTTAGGATTACACCCGTTGGAGGTTAGGAGAATGAGATGTGATCTTATTGGGACATAGAAGATTCAGAGAGGACTTAACAGGGTGGTAGTGAGAGTTTCTCCTCATTATGGAATCTAGAATTGGCATATAATTTCAGAATAAGAGTGTCTCATTTAACATAGAGACCAAAAGGAATTGTTTTCTCTGAAGGGATTGGTATTATTTGGAATTTTCTTCCTCAGCAAGTAGTGGAGGCAGGGTCGTAGACCTGATGCAAGTGTGAGTTGAAATTTTGACTCAAAAAGGAGTTCAGGGTTATAGGGGACAGGCAAGAAAGTGGAGTTCAGGCCACATCAGAGTAGCCAGGATCTTGTTGGTGGAACCAACTCACAGAGTCATACAGTCATACAGCACGGAAACAGAACCTTTGGTCCATCTTGTCTGCACCGACCAGGCACACCAATCTGATCTAGTCCCATTTGCCAGCATTTGGCCCATATCTCTCTCAAACCCTTCCTATTCAAATACTCATCCAGATGCCTTTTAAATGTTGTAATTGTACCAGCCTCCACCACCTCCTCTGACAGTTCAATCCATACACATGCCACCCTCTGCATGAAAAAGTTACCTCTCAAGTCTCTTTTAAATCTTTCGCCTGTCACCTTAAACCTATGCCCGCTTGTTTTGGACTCACCTACTCTAGGGAAAAGACCTTGGTTATTCATCCTATCCATGCCCCTCATCATTTTATAAACATCAACTTAAGGGACTGAGCGGCCTGCTGTTTGTTATGTTCTGTTTTTTTGTGAATGAAGACATTCCAGAGCTGTTTACAGACAGTATTGGAGGTGTCGGTGTAGTGACCATGACAATCCAGAACCCAAGGCTTAAAGTTCTGGATACATGGGTTTTGAATCCTCGTGCACGATAGTAACATTTGAATTCAATGAAATAGATCTGAAAAAGCAAGGTGTAGAGCTGGATGAACACAGCAGGCCAAGCAGCATCAGAGGAGCAGGAA
>NC_063359.1:6658484-6684439 GCF_021869965.1 Rhincodon typus
GATCCGAAACGTCAGCTTTCCTGCTCCTCTGATGCTGCTTGGCCTGCTGTGTTCATCCAGCTCTACACCTTGTTATCTCAGATTCTCCAGCATCTACAGTTCCTACTATCTCTGAAAAAGTAAACTCAGTCTAATGGTTACTGTTGAGTGTCAGTAAATCCCATCTGTTTCTTTCATTGACAAACATCTGCTGTCCTTACTGGTCTGGCTTACACCTAACTCTAGATCCACAACAATGAGTTTGACCTCTAAAATTTTAAAGTACATTTGTTGCACGGGTTTTGGATGTTGTGGTTGGTTGGCTTGCCGAGCTGGTTCGTTGCGGTCATGCAGTGAGAAGTGTAGATGGAGTCAGTGGATGGAAGGTTGGCTTACATGATGGACTGGACTGTGTTCACAACTCTCAGTCATTTCTTACGGTCGTAAGGCAGAGCAGTTCCCATACCAAGCCGTGGTGCAATCGGATAGAATGCTTTCTATGGTACATCTATAGGTTTATGTGCTGCCATATTCTATGTAACTCCATGTAAGCCTTAAACAAAAAAGGTAGCACGTTATTATGATCTGGAAGGTACTGCATGAAATGGGTAGCGTTAGAATATTTGATAATAATTTTCAAAAGAGAATCATATAAATGCTTGAAGAAAATTTACGGATCATGGGGCAGAGAGCATGGAAGAAAGCATAATTAAATCATTCTTTCAAGGATTTGACATAGGCATAATGGAGTAAATAACCTTCTGTGGTGAGAGTTTGCCTCCAGCGTGGGACCAGCTTATGTTATGTTATATCCTGTAACATGGGAAACTGGGTGTGGATTTCATGCAATCGAAGAATCCAATAGATATTTATTACAACTATCACACACAAATATTGTATCGATAGGCACGCACATGTCCGGGTTAACATTAAACGATGAAGCTGCACAAAGTAGAATGCTTCCAATACTACACCATGCTTCAAGTGATTGCAGTTTGGATGGAGTCTATAACCTTTATCCACTCTTGTCACATGCTATGACATAGTGATGATGTCCGGATGTTTCTAAAAAGCATACTGACATAATGATTTCCTAAAGGGGCACCGAAATGCTGACCGTGAGGCATAACACAGTTGAGATAAATAGTCATCTTGGGGCTGTACCTAATGTACATTGAATTCCCAAAAAAAGTGCCTCATCTTCGTAAATGTTGGAACCATACGTAAAAATGTGCCATTCAGGAAGCTAAAGTGGATCAGTTGTGCCAAAATTTCTAAATGTACAGAAATTCCTGGTTAATGATTGACGGGGATCATGCATCCTGCTTAGTTGTGTTCAGTCACCAGACTGTAAAATCAGAAAACTGGTATTCGGCTCTGTTTAGACTTGACACTCGTTCTAACTGTGCCTCCTACAGGTGTACAAGTCTCGTAGGATGGGCAGAATCCTCGCGGTGGATCGTTTATGTACAGGCGTGCGTCCTGGGGAATGCTTTGGGTTACTCGGAGTGAACGGAGCTGGGAAGACGACAACATTCAAGATGCTGACTGGCGATGAGAGTACAACTGGTGGAGAGGCCTTTGTAAATGGAAACAGGTAAATCAAAGAAGTGGCTTTCTTCTGCAGGAGAAAGAAAGGTGCTTGAAATTACGTTAAGGGCCAGGATATCCAGAGGGGATTTGGGGAAAATACTTTTTCACTCAGTGGGTGGCGGGAATCTGGAATGCACTGCCTGGGCAGGTAGAGGCTGGAGACCATACAACCTTTAAAAAAAATACTTGGATGAATACTTCAAATATCGTAACATTCAAGGATGTGAGACAAGTGCGGGAAATTGGGCTTAGTGCACTTTTAGTGGTAGTTAGGTAGTGCAGATTCGATGGGTCGAAGGGCCATTTCTACACTGTATGAATCTATCTTTCTTTCTTTCCTTCTCTCTCTCTCCATCTCTATCTATCTATCTATCATGATCAGCTCTCAGTCATCATTTCAGCCTTCGTTTCAAGGGAGAAAGTTCAGAGTTAAGCAGAACCATGCAGGGTGGCACTACACGACACTCACCTTCCTGTTTTTTGTCTGATACAGTATTCTCAAGGACCTGCTGAAGGTACAGCAAAGTATTGGATACTGTCCACAGTTTGATGCTCTTTTCGATGAGCTCACTGCCCGGGAACACATGGAGCTCTACACCAGACTACGTGGAGTCCCTTGGAAAGACGAAGAGCGGGTGAGAGTTGGGAAGAGGGCCACAAATCACATCAGCACTACATGGAATTTATGATATCCCGCACGGACAGGTCATTCAGCCATGCTGGTCCATGCCAGCATTATTTTTTAATTCATGTTCGGTAGGATACAAACTAATCATCCATTCAACATAATGGGTGCACAAAACATAAAATTATCGTTATCGAAGGGAATTAGATGGTAAAATAAATGCATTGAGTCTCAAGTATTTCCCTGAAATTGTCTTAAAATGGAATATCTATCATGTCAAAATCAAGATCCTGACTGCAATGTGGCAGCATTAGTGTTTTATATAATTGGGTTATATCACTGTATTGTATAATAGAACGTTAATATTTTATTGAGTTTGTGGAAATATAGTGAATCAAGAGCTATAGTCGAGACATGAGAGGAAAATACTAAAATGGGAAATGAAAGTAGAAGGGACAAGGGGAATAAACTTACGCATAGATGACAGTGAAGACTAGATTTCACTGTGATAATTAAAAATGTATCTGAAATCGTACAGCTTTCATAACAAAACAAAACAGCTGATGGAGCTCAATGATGCAAGTATAAATGAGTATACCTTTGAGTACAGAAGTTGGGACATTATGTTGAGTTTGTGTAAGACATTGGTGAGACCACTTCTGGAGTACTGTGCTCTGTTCTGGTCGCTGTGTTATAGAGAGGGTATTATAAAGCTGGAGAGGGTTCAAAAGAAATTTACCAGGATGTTGTTGGGAATGGAGGGTTTGAGTATCGGGAGAGGCTGGAAAGGCTGGGACTTATTCTACAGGAGCATAGGAGGTTGAGAGGTGACCTTATAGAGGTTTATAAAATAACGAGAGGGTATAGTTAAATTGAATGGCAGGTGTCTTTTCTCTCGGGTGGGAAATTTTAAGACAGGGGACATATTTTTAAGGTGAGGGGAGAAAGATTTAAAAAAGACGAGCAATTTTTTTTACACAGAGAGTGGGTTGTGTGTGGAATGAACTTCTCGAGGAAGCAGTGGATGCGGGTACAATTATAACATTTAAAAGATATTTAGATAACTACATGAATAGGAAGTGTTTGGAGGGATACGGGCCAGGGGCAGGCTGGTGGGACTAGTTTAGTTTGGGATTATGGACTGGTTAGACTGAAGGGTCTGTTTCCGTGCTGTATGACTCTACAATTCTATCCTGATGGATTTAATCATAGAGTATTAAAAGAGGTGGCTGTTGATGGAATCAAAGTATTACTGTTAATTTTCCAACATCTGCTAGTTTCTCAAAAGTTCTGTCAGAGTGGAAAATAGCAAATATAATACTTCTATTCAAGAAGGGAGAGAGGCAGAAAACACGATACTATAGGCCGGTTAGCTAGACATCTGTCACGGGGTGGGGCGGTGTGTGAACAGAATGTTTATGGAAGTTGTATCTGGCCACTTGGAAAAATTCAAGATAATCAGGAGGAGTCAGCATGTTTTTTTTGAGCAGGAAATCGAGTTTAATCAATTTATTGGAATCCTTTGAAGAAGTGACATGTGCTGTTGATAAAGGGGTAACTGTAGAAGCACTATAATGCGATTTCCAAAAGACATTTGACAAGGTGCCACATGAAAAGTTATTACACAAAGTAGGAGCTTGTGGTAGAAGAACATGATGAATGTAGTCCAGCAGGGTATTGCACTGGGCCCTCAGTTTTTTTGCATCTTATGTCAGTGACTAAATGAGGGGAGAAAAGGCATGGGGTAGGTACTTTAGCAGAGATTGAAAAATATTTAGGAAAGTGTCTTGTGAAGAAGACTTAAAGATACATATAGGTGTGTGGAGTGAGTGGGAAAAACATCTGGCAGCTGGAGTATAATGTGAAAAGAACTGAAGTTCATTTTGGCAGGAATAATGAAAGAGCAGAGAATTAATTGGAGAGTCATCACAAAATTCCAAGGTTCAGGGGGAGCTCGGTGTTCTGGTACATCAGCTAGTATGCAGATACAATAAGTGATTAAAATATCTAGTGGAATGCTATCCTTTGTGTTCTAGACCAGGTCAGACCCCCCTCAAAATGTTTTAAGGCAGTGGTCTAGACCCTAACTTTTTCTTATTTTAATGGCAAATGTGAAGTGCTGTGTTCCAGATGTAATTCGATTGGTCAAACTACTCAACGTTAAGCAAAACATAATTTATTTAAACACTAATAACCTAGAATAATTTAACTCTTTTGGAAAACTTAACAGAATAACATGTACGTTAAGTATTGCTAATTAACTGTTCCAATATAGTAACATCCCGTAAACACAAAAAGGAAAATTCAGAAAAATAGATGTTATATAGGTAACTCAGCAGCAGAGAGAAACCCCAGCTTCTTGCTGTGTCTGAGAGAGGAGAAAGATAGCTTCTACTTCTTCAAACCCACAACTGCCTAAAGTTGAACATAAAAACTAAAAGAAAACTAGAAATCCTGGTCTATGAGAGCTGGCCACACCAGGCTGCTTCTATTGTTCTAACTTCAAAAAAAACCAAGGCCTCACAAACAGTTTACGTTACTGGCTGTAGACAGCTCTGCACCTTGGTCTTAAAACCTCTCTTCAACAAAAACCAGGATAAAATAACCTCTTAAAGCCACAGCACCATCACATTTGTTACTGAAGCATTGAACATATTGGCGAGACCATATCTCTAATGCGGTTTTGATCTCCTTATTTAAGGGAGGATGCCAATACATTGGAGCTGGTTCAGAGGAGGATCATGAGATTGATGCCTCAAATTAACTGGTTGACTTGTGAGGATAGGTTGAACAGACTGGGCTTGTTTCCAGTGGAGTTTAGAAAAGTAAGGGGTAACTTGATTGAAATGTTTGCGATCCTGAAAAATTTTTCTTTTTACTTGTGGAGGAGCTCAGAACTGATGAGCACTGTTTTAATATTAGACTGTGTCCTGAAAAGGCAATGAGGAGGAGTATATTTTTACCTCCTCAGTAGGTTCTTCAAATTGTGAACTCTATGTCAAATGAGATGGGGGTTATGGAATATTTTCAAGATGGAAGTAAATAGATGCCTGTTCAGCACAGGGATGATTGTTATTAAAAAAGTGATATTCAAAACACAAATGAATCATCTATCTATGAGTGACCAAGCAGATGAAAGCTCTGAATGTCCTCGTCCTGCTCCTCATTAATTTCCTTGATCTTCCATTAATACCATCAGTTTATGGTTGAGTTTCACCTCGGGAGTTACTGATAAATCACAAAGGAACACACATTCACACAGTAAAATATGCAGAATTTTTATGGATTGCTACAACCATTAAAGTTTTCTGTTTTAGTGTCAATGAGATAGCAGAGCAACTTTTACTGCTTAGTGGGTATTTGTTGCTCGAATTTACAGAAACAGGCTACTTACAGGGTAAAGCATTTACTCCTCATCAAACCATCTTTCATAGTACAAAACTTGGTCCATTTAACTTGTGATGTCAATGGAAAGTAGTCCATTGGAAGAATGCAGACACCATTCTTAACTGAAAGAGGAAAAATTCCAGTGTACTCTGAAATCTGAAATGGACAGTAAAGAGATTTATAGTCTCATCTCTTAAAGCCATAAGAAGATATCTTCCTGTCAATTCTTGGAACAATAAAACATCAGTTACTTTTCTTCAGTGATGATGAAATTGTACATTGAATGACTGGAGCATAAAATGAAGTAAACTTGCCTCAGTATTTCTGTAGAAGGTACAGTACAATTAAGGGGTATATGAAGCCACATTATGTTCCAGCCACAATATTACAAGAATACATCAGTGAAATACTTTTTGTTGGCTCCTTGGTACCAGGTTGCACACTAAGCAATCCTTAAAGTCTCAATAGGAACTTCTATATCGTCATAGAGTTGTACAGCACAGAAACAGACCCTTCGGTCCAACTCATCCATGCCAACCAGATATCCTAAATTAATCTAGTCCTATTTGCCAGCATTTGGCCCATATCCCTCTAAACCCTTCCTATTCAGTTACTTATCCAGATGCCTTTTAAATGTTGTAGCTGTATCAGCTTGCACCACTTCTTCTGGCAGCTCATTTCATACATGCACCACCCTCTGCATGAAAAAGTTGCCCTTTAGGTCAATTCTAAATCTTTCCCCTCTCACGTTAAACCTATGCCCTCTCATGTTGGACTCCCCTACCCTGGGAAAAAAGCCTTGGCTTTTCACCCTATCCATGTTCCTCATGACTTTATAAACCTCTATAAGGTCACCCCGATGCTCCAGGGAAAATAGCCCCAGCCTATTCAGCCTCTCTCTACAACTGAAACCGTCCAGCTCTGGCAACATCCTTGTGGATCTTTTCTGAACCCTTTCAAGTTTCACAACATCTTTCTTATAGCAGGGAGACTAGAATTGAATGCAATTTTCTAAAAGTAGCCAATGTCCTGTGCAGCCGCAACAGGATATCCCAACTCCTATATTCAATCACTGATCAATAAAGGCAAGCGTACCAAACACCTTATTCACTATCCTGTCTACCTGCAATTCTACTTCAAAGGAACTATGAACCTGTACCACAACGTCTCTTTGTTCAGCAACACTCCTGAGGACACTACCATTAAGTGCATAAGCCCTGCCCTGGTTTACCTTGCCAAAATGCAACACCTCACGTTTATCTAAATTAAACTCCATCTGCCACTCCTTGGCCCATTGACCAGTCTAATTAAGGTCCCGTGTACTCTGAGATAACCTTCTTCACTGTCCACCACCTCTTTTGGTGTCATCCGCAAACTTACTAACCATTCCTTCTATATTCACATCCAAATCATTTATATCAATGACAAGAACCAGTGGATCCAGCACCAATCCTGGTGGCACACCGCTGGTCACAGAAGTGCTGACATTAAAAAGGAAATCCCTCTAACAGCTGGCCTTAGTGATTTGCTGAAACAAGACACTGGTTGGGCAAATTCCGACAATACAAATAACTGACTGGAATTGGACAGGGCCAAGATGGTGCTACAAAAAATGGAATAAAAATATTAGAAAGGATGCATCATATTGTTAATTCCTAAAGTTCAGATATGTTTATTAATTTGTTGATTTAACTTGAAAATTTTTGCCACTCTTGCAGACAGGGTGTTTTTTTTTTGCTTAAATCATACACAAGCTTTTTATCTTCTTGATTCCATTTCTGTAGGTTATAAATTGGGCACTCGATAAACTGGAACTTACAAAGTATGCAGACAAGCCTGCAGGAACATACAGTGGTGGCAACAAAAGGAAGCTGTCTACTGCCATTGCTTTGATTGGCTATCCTTCTTTAATTTTTCTGGTAAGGTTTGGAATACAGCAGGTCAATACATGTTGTTCAAGTTCCAAAATTATTCTGCCAATGTCAGTATGTTGTAAGTGCCGTTACCTGACCAGTTTTGGAGTCAGCCTAGCCATGACAGTGTGCACTCAGTGTGGACTCCAAGTGTAGAGTACAGAAGAAAAGTCTCAGTTTGTCTGCCTTGATTCCCAAAACTATCTTCATTGTTGTCTTAATGCATAACAGTACTATGGATCCTTCATGGCCGAAGATAGAGATCGCGCAGTGTCTTGGATACAAACACAAGTTGCAATGTCATTAAAAAGATTGTAAAACAGCCCTATTCAGTAATGGTATTAATTTACTTTGCCTTGAGCTAAAACTTCTTTGAAAGAATATTGCCAGTTAAGTTTCATGGCCATATGCTTGGGAAACCAAATATACCTCGGTATGCTTATTATTTTCAATGAGATGCAGTTTTTGAATATATATGTAGTGGCTACAAATGCACACTCTCATAAAGCAATTCTAGTGTGTTTTCTTGGAGTAGTCTTTGTTTGAATTAAAAAGTACATACCAGCCAGCTACAGATATTTGACAATTCTTGACTAGCTTCCAAAAAGTGTGTTCAACTTGTTTTGGTGAGTTTTCAGTACTCATCAATATAGTCATTACATGCTTCCTCATGAGCTTATATCGACTTTGCAGAGGTGGCGGGGAAGAAATTTTTCCAAAGTAAAAAGGAAGTGGGAGAAGAGACAAACAAATTGATATAGATCAAAGAATCACCTTTGAAAGATTGCAGACTCGAATTGTTGTACATTTTCCACTGAAATTGATGCACTGTCTCAAATTTGGCAGAATTTGCTTGGGAATGGGTGTGAAATGCCACGTCATATGTCATGGTGAGTGGGGGGCACGTGGTGGGTGGTGAGAATCTATAATACTCTTCATAAGGAAGCAGAAAATATATGTTAAAGGCGCATACAAAATGAAAGACATAAGAGAATAGAAAATAACACTTTGAGAATGTTTGTGCAGAATCAATGGCAACATGCTGTGCTACATCATTGGGAGATACTGAGTGATGAAACATTTGTGCTTGTCCCCAGGAAACCCAATCATGCTTGTTCCGGTTGATTTAGAATCGCACCAGAACAGACAAATTGTGCTTACTGACAATTTCACCATGCCCAAGAATTTTCCACAAGTAGTGCATAATGAACATGGATTCCTTGTCACATTTAAAACAAGCTACTCAAATGTTAACCCCTTCAGTATATAATTGGTTCTCATTTACAAATATTCACTGCTGTAATAGTCTGTGTGAGATTTTTCTTCTTCAATTCGCTCATAGGATGTTTGATATTGCTGGTGGGCCAGCATTTTTTGCCATTGACTAGTTACTCTGGATGACATGGTGTTGAGCAATTCATGTGCTGTAGGTAAACCCACAATGCTGACAGGGAGAAAGTTACATGTTTTAACCCCCAGCGACATTGAAGGAACAACGGTATATTTCCAAGTCAGGTTGGTCAGTGGCTTGGGGGGGAGCCTGCAGATAGTGGTGTTCCCATGTATCTGCTGCCATTGTCCTTCTAGATGGAAGTGGTCATGGGTTTATCTCCGGTGTTGCCTAAGGAGCATTGGTGAATTTCTGCAGTGCATCTTGTAGATGGTACACACTTCTGCTGCTGAGCATTGGTGTTGAAGGATATGGGTATCTGTGGATGTGGTGCCAATCAAGTGTGTTCCATTGTCCTGGATGGTGTGACGTTTCTTAAGTAATCATTAATTTTGGAGTCAGTAAGGTAGTGATATGTCGTTCAACTTTGTAATAACTTTTTCTCCTCTTTCTGAGCAACATGCAAAAGCTCGGTCAAAGGTTTTAAAGGGGAATTTAAAGGAGGAAAGCGAGGTTGTGGATGAGAATCCAAGGAGACAAAATCAGTAAAGACCATGAGCTCTCACAGTAGACAGTGAGGGAAGTTGGGTGGGCAATAGTTCATTGGAAATAGAATCATGGGAGCTGGGCCTCATCAGTAAGATGAGCTTGAGGAGGGCATGGAGGCAGGTGAAAGAGATACGTGAGAAACATGAGTGTTCAGGACTAGAGCAGGGGGCAAATATGCAGGAAGTTTCTTCTGACAGATCAGAGAAAGGTGGGGAAGGGTGCAGCGCAAGGAGCAGATCTAATAGTCTCAATCTAAGTGATAAACAAGCCCATGAGTTCCTCACAATTTTTATGGAAGGTGTGATAGCAGAGACAGAGAAGAAGGGTTAAAGAAAAGTTTACATTAGAGAATATAGTTATCCTAACATTCCTGGATAATCCTGAACAAAAGAGTAGCTTTGGAAGATGAGATGTTATGTGGTCAGTCAGATTTGGTGGTGAATGGCTTAAACCAAATATCTAATATAACTATTCACACCTGCACCTTGTGGACTTTGGGAAGCAGACATGAGCCTGAACTAGGGAAATGGCAGAGTGAAAGAGAGTAGTGGTTTTGATCAGGACTGGGGTATCGAAGATGGAGGTGAGGGTATGTTTGAAAAAAACCATTGCTGAAGAACATTGTGGTGAACAGAGGCCCAGAAGCTAGAGTGCTGTGATTTTGAAAATGCAATTTGTGAGTGAGTTGGGGTTAGTTTCTTTCCAGGGATGGACGCAGTTATCGAGTTTAGAGGGGACAGGGAAATGTACTTTGAAAGCAAAACAAAGAAGTGATGATAACTGTTCTCATCTGCGACTGGTATAGTGGGCGTAGCTAGAATATATGAAGTAGCAATGTCAAAGGGAATGGCTGTGACTATGGGCCGAGGGGTCTATATAGATGCAGTAATTACTAAGAGGAGAGAGAGCATGATCATTTCAAACAGAAGTTAAAATACACCATGCAGAGTCTGATGGAGGAAAGCTGTGAAGAAATCTCTGATAAATATTTATAGTTCATGGATAATCCATTGCCCATAGAAAATAAGGATATTAAATGACAAGTGAGAAGGGTGGGTATGATGAGATGTGACTGTCAAAGGAGGAGAAAGTGCCAGAGGGATAGGGTTACAGACACTCACTCTTTGCCAAGCATTTTTACCGCTCAATGACAGGCCAGTATATTTGATATTTAGTAGATGCCCGTCATGCAGTTTTTACAAGTACTTCTGGACAAACAGGCCTTTTTTGAATCTCGTTCTCCACGTTCTTGGGCATTTTGCAAGTTTAAATGCTGCACTCTGTAAATTACTGTTTTTCTGTTATATTTCAGGATGAACCAACAACAGGAATGGATCCCAAGGCACGGAGATTTTTGTGGAACCTAATTCTTGACATCATTAAGACCGGGCGTTCAGTGGTGCTGACATCACACAGGTGTGTCTTTTGGATTGGATGCAAAGTTGCCACTTTATACTTCCTTTCCAGAAACAAAAAAACAAGATATCAGTACCCACATACAAAGACATCTTACAGACTGCTTAAGTGTTGACTTATTACAGTATTGTAGATACATTGTGGACAAAATATTTGCAAACTCTTCCCTGGTGCAATTGCTTTATATGGAGTCAAATGACTCTTTGGCAATGAAAGAGGAACAAAAATAATGAATTAGACAACACAAGATGAGGCCATTTTATCTGTCATCTCTGCATCAGCTGTTTGAAAATCTATTCCAGTAGGTCCATTTCCTTGCTCTTTCCCCAAAGCCCTCCAGGATCTTTTTTTTTCATGTTGCTAACCTCTCAGAAATGACTCTTAATCCTACCACCACCTTTTTAGAAAGTAAATACTAATTCATTGCAATTCACTGTGGAGAAAAAAAAATTCCTGCTTATTTTCTCCCTACATTTTTTTCCCAATTACCTTAAATCTGTCTCTGATTACTTACCTTTCCACCAGTAGCAGTTTCTTCCTAGCTATCTACATTACAAGAATGATAATGTTGCACAGATATTTCATTGGCCATGAAGCACTTCGAGAGATCTGGAGGTCATGATGCACAATATCTTAATATGGGGCTTGCTTGCTTTCTTGACCCTAAGAAAACCCTTCTTAACTTTAAACAGGTCTGTCTATGCTGTAATGATTTTATGATGGCCCCTCCTGTAAAGTTCTTTCAAGACGCCAAAAAAAACTGGTATTTTGTTTTGTGATCTGGTACTTTTTTTTTATCAGGTTGAAATGAAACAATCACAAAGGTTACAGGTCAGAAATCATGACCAAAAGAAAAATGGGTAAAGCTTGCTGTCTTAACATTTAAGAACCATCTAGACGAGGATTTAAAATGTCAGACTGTGGACCAAGTGCAGGGAAATGGGGTTAATGTAGTTTGGTGTTTGTTGATCAGCATAGACATAATGGGCCAAAGGGCCTGTTTCCATGCTGTAGCTATTAAAAAGCTTAGTTCTAAGTCTCTAAATCAGAAAGTACGGGATCTCCAGCGTTCATGTTTAAAGAGTTTTCGGTGAGAACTAGTGAGATACTTGTTATGCATGTTATTTTTAGTCTTATACTATATTTGGACAGCAAAGGGTGAATGTTTGCCTATACTTGCCCAACAGCCAAAAGTAAACTCTGTCAAATTCACCAGAAAGCGTTTAGTTTAATGACTGTGCTTCTACTTATTTGGCAATCATACTTGTGTAAGTCTTCTTCCAGAACATTAGATTATTTCAGGGTAATTCTGATGTACACCATGTGTTGCATACTTGAGAAACCTTTCAATAACACACCCAAATCCAAAGAAACCATTGTTTCTAAGCCAACTACTGAGTAATAATGTAAAGTTGTCAGTATCCTTTTCATGGGAAGCACAGAATTTCAAATAACACAGGTATTTTTGAAAAAACTATTCCAAATATTTGAATAATCTGATTCTTAGGTTTTTGTACTTGCTGTAAAATTACTGTCATCGTTTCTCAAATTCCTTTTGTGTGGTTCAACAGATTCTCAAACATTGTCAGAAAAGTCAACTTTATTAGAATATTATGTTTACTCATGAGCAAACCCCCAAGTTGGTATGTCTGATCTGTAGAAAATTTAGCTTGCTTTATTTTTCCGTGAGGTGAGATCACTCATGGTTTGCTGCATTTTGTGAAGGATGGCCAATTAAGTGACTAGCTTTTGAGGGCTTCAGTAACAGTAGGCTTGTGTGTTTTATAAACAAGGAGCTACCTGAACCACATTAGGATGGGGTTTAACGTTGTTATCCTCCCTTAGTGTCAGCAGTGCTTCAGTCTGTGCCATTGGGTTACATCTCCCATGGTGCATTCTGGGAAGGGGTAAACAATGATATTCACTCAGAGCTAGGAAGCTGCCAGGGGAATGTGTTGACAACAAATTACAAGACCATTCAACCCATTGAGTCTGCTCTGCCATTCAATCATAGCTGATATGTTTCTCAACCTCATTCTCCTGTCTTCTTTCAATAACCCTTGATTCCCTTACTAATCAAGAGCCTATCTATCTCTGTCTTAAATACACTTAATGACTTAGCCTCCACAGCCCTCTGTACCAATGAGTTCCATAGATTCACCACCCTCTGGCTGAAGAAATCCCTTCTTATCTCAATTCTAAAAGGTTATCCCTTCACCCTGAGGCTGTGTCCTGGGCTCCTAGTTTCTCCTACTGTAGGAAAAATCTCCTCCACATCCACTGTGTCCACAACACTCAATATTCTGCAAGTTTCAATGAGATCCTGCTAAACTCCATCTAATACAGACCCAAAGTCCTCAACTGCTCCTCACGTGACAAGCCTTTCTTTGCCAAGATCATTCTCGTGAGCCTCCTTTGGACCCCTCCAAGGCCAGCGTATCCTTCCTTTGATATAGGGCCCAAGTATTCTAAATGTGGTCTCACCAGAGCCTTCTGCAGCCTCAGCTGCTGTTGTATTCTAGCCCTCTTGAAGTGAATGCTAACTTTGCATTTGCCTTCCTGACTGCCAACTGAACCTGCACATTAACCTTAAGAGAATCCTGATGTAGCTTGTGCTTCAGATTTCTGAAACCTTCCCCCATTTAGAGAATAGTCTCTGCCTCTATTCTTCCATAAAAAGTTCACAACCTCACACTTTCCCACATTGTATTCCAAGTGCCACTTCTTTGCCCACTTTCCTAGCCTGTTCTTCTGCAGCCTCCCCGCTTCCTCAACATTACCTGTCCCTTCACCTATCTATGTGTCATCTGCAAACTTAGCATCAAAGCCCTCCGTTCCTTCATCCAGATTGTTAATGTATGATGCGAGTAGTTGTGGTCCCAACACTGACCCCTGCAGAACTCCATTAGTCACTGGCTGGCATCCTGAAAGAGATCTATTTACCCCTACTCCCTGCCTTCTGCCAGTCATTCAACCCTCTATACATGCCCTTATCTGATATTGCTACCTCCTGCACAGCACCTTGTCAAGGGCTTTCTGGAAATCCAAACAGATCTTGTCCACTGTCTCTCTCTCGTGTAACTTGCTTGAAGAAGTCTAACAGATTTGTCAGGCATGATGTCCCCTTGACCGAACAGTGCTGACTCAGCCTTATTTTACAATGCACGTTCAAGTGCTCACCAATGTCATTCTTAATAATGGACTCTAAAATCTTACCAAAAATAACCAAAGCACTGCAGATGCTGGAAACCATAATCAAAATCAAAAACTGCTAGAAAAACTCAGCAGGTCTGGCCACATCTGTAGGGAGAAAGCAGAGTTAACATTTTAGATCCTGTGACCCTTCTTCAGACCTGATTGTAGTGAGGAAAATGTTGGTATATTTGCTGGAGGAGGGGTGGAGGGAGGGGGGAAAGGGTAAGCGATAAGTGGAACTGGAGCCCAGAGAGAGAGAACGACACTCTGGCAAACAAAGGAGTGGGTAAAGGTCAGTCTGGGAGAATGGATAGCTGTTGTTGGGGACCTTCTGGGCTCAATGTTGAGTCCAATAATTTTAGGGTCTGAGCACCTTCTTCCATGTCCTAATCCCAACTCCCACACACCATGCCTTGTCGTCACATGGATTGCTGCCACAAGCAACACATTGTCAGTCACTAACATTCTTCCACGCTGCTTTTACCCAGTCCTTTGTCTGCCCAGAAGATTTTCCTCTCTCTCTCTCAGCTCCATCTGCAACTGTCTTGCCCCCACCCCAACCCTTTGTAGCATATATACCAATCCTTTCCTAGCTACAATCAGTTCTGAGGAAGCGTCATTGGACCTGAAATGTTAACTCTGCTTTCTATCCATAGATGCTATCAGACTTGCTGAGTTTTTCTGGCAATTTCTGAATTTGTTTCTCAAATCTTAAAAATGGCCTATAATTTCCTGTCTTCTGCCTCTTTGCCTTCTTAAACAGGGGTGTTACATTAGCCATTTTCAAGTCCTCTAGGACCCTCTCTGACTCTAGTGGTTCCTGAATGATGACCACCAATGTCTCCACACTCTCCTCAGCTTATTCCTTCAGAACTCTGAGGTGTAGTCCATCTGGTCTGAGTAATTAATTCAAATTCAGACCTTTCAGCTCCACAGCACCTTCTCCTTTGTGATGATCACTACACTCACCTCTGCTCTCTGACTCTCTTGCAGCTCTAGTATGCTACTACTGTCTTCCACCATGAAGACTGATACAAAGTACCTATTCAGTTCTTCTGTCATTTCTTTGTTCCCCATTACTATGACTTCAACCTTATTTTCCAGTGGCCCAGTCTCTACTCTTGTCTCCCACTTACTTTTCATATATTTAAAAAAAACCCTTACAATCTGCTGTTATATCAATTGATAGCTTATCCTCATATTCCGTCTTTGCCACCTTATTGATCTTTTAGTTGACCTCCACTGTTTTTAAAAGCTCCCTAATCCTTTGGTTTTATCTTGCCATGAGGCTGCAAGAGAGAGCAAGATTATGTGACATTACGTTATTTTCTGTGATGATGGTGTGTCATTAGTCAATAAGTGTTAATGTTAACTCCTCCCACTACATGGCCTGCATTATAAAGACCAGCAGCAAACACAATATCTTGGGAGGAATTATGTTTTTTGACAGTAAAGAATAATATGTACATGGAAACCAAACTGGTTTCAAAAAGGACAAATGAAAGTCTTGAGTTATTATCTCCTGCAAAGCAAGTGCATGAAGGCGTTATTTCTGAAATGTTGGATGTAGCATCTGTATGTTTGTTGCAATTTCATTCACCTTTCTTCCGGTTCAACCAACTTGCAGTCTGTTTCAATAAACCAAATCAAGCAACACTGACTGTGGCACCAATAGATACTAAAGCCACTTGAAGTAACAAAGTCCTTCTTGTGTGACATTCTTTCAATAACATTCACAGCCAGTAGATAGAATTGAACTGTGAACATCAAAAAGAAGGGGGGGGAGAAGCATGTGAAAGAACTCGAATGAGAAAATGCACACCAAATCTGTTCCTTCCATAACCCACGTACAATCTACCCTGTGATGTACTCTCTTCTGCCCCCTCAGGCAGGGATTTTCAACCTTAATAACAAGGAGTCTTTTTGTAAATTTCAGTCAAAAATGCAGAACTATAAAAGTTGTAATACTGCTAATTAAATGGCAATAACAATGAAAAACCACAAAAACTTCTAATTTTTTTTTACAAAAAAGGTTGTTATTTGAATAAGACTTTCTCAGAAGCTGAAAATGCATCTCACATAGATCCTGGTTAAAAGAAGGGAGCTGAAGGTAATGTTACTGAGTTAATAAGCCAGGGCCCAACCAAATGCTGCATGAACATTGAGTTCAAATCCCACCTCGGTAGTTGGTGGATTGTTAAATTTTCTTTTAACTTCCTCCAATATTATGTCAGGTCGCCAGATACTGGCTAGCCAGCTGGATGTCTACTGCTACTTTTCATTTGCCATTTGGTTTTATAGCCACCTGGATGCCCTTTCCATCTGGGTGGGACATGGCTGACCAGAAGTTGCTTCCCAATTTTTAGCACCTGCTGTAGGCGTGTTGTGGAAGGCTTTTTACAGGTTGATCATCACGTTGCAAATGTACCTTCCATAGCTGGCACATCCTGGCACTAGAACCTAGAGCCTTCAGGCTCTGAGGCAGGGGCGTTACCCTTCACCATAAGGCCTCCTAGTTGGTGATATTTAAATTCAATGACTAATTCTTGAATTGAAAGCTACTGTCTGCAGTAGTGACTATGAAACAATAGTCAGCCGTCATTAAATTCCAGCTGGTTCACTAATGTTCTTTGGCGAAGGAAATCTGCCATTCTTACTGGTTGTGCCAACAATGTGACTGCAGACCTGCGACAATGTAGTTGACTTGTAACTGCACTCTGGGGTGGTCTAGCAAGTCAGCATCAGGACAGTTTGGAAGGGGCAACAGGAGCTGGCCTTGCTGGGAGCACCCAGATCCCATTTTAGGTGGCACGGTGGCTCAATGGTTACCACTGATGCCTCTAAATGGGGAGAAAATTCAGAAATCTGAAGTGCAAAGGAACTTGCGAGATCTAGACTAGGATTCTGTTAAGGTAAACTTGCAGGTTAAATCAGTAGTTAGGAAGGCAAATACAATGCTGGTATTTATTTCGAGAGGACTAGAATATAAAAGCAGGGATGTACTTATGAGGCTTTATAAAGCTCTGGTCGGACCACATTTAGAGTACTGTGAGCAATTTTGGGCCCCATACCTCAGGAGGGATGTACTGGTCCTGTAGCGAGTCCAGAAGAGGTTCACGAGAATGGTCCCAAGAAGGAAAGTCTTAACATATGAGAAACATTTAATAACTCTGGGTCTATACTCAAGTTTAGAAGGATGAAGGGGGATCTAATTGAAACTTACAGAATACTGAATGGCCTGGACAGAGTGGATATTGGGAAGATGTTTTCATAAACAGGAGAGACTAGGACCCAAGGGTACAGCCTTAGAGTAAAGGGAAGACCCTTTAAAATGGAGATAAGGAGAAACTTTCTGAGCTGGAGAGTGGTGAATCTATGGAATTCATTGCCATAGAAGGCTATGGAGGCCAGGTCATTGAGTATCTTTCAGACAATGATAGATAGTTTCTTGATTGTCAAGGGGATCAAGGGTTATTGGGAGAAAGCAGGAGAATGGGGTTGAGAAACTTATCAGCCATGATTGAATGGCGGAGCAGGCTCGAGGTGCTGAGTGGCCTAATTTCTGCTCATATGTCTTATGGTCTTATGGTCTCACAGCGCCAGGGACTCCAGTTTGATTCCACCCTTGGGCAACTGTCTGTGTGGAGTTTGCACATTTTCCCCATGTCTGCATGGGTTTCCTCCAGGTTGCTCCAGTTTCCTCACATAGTTCAAAGATGTGCAGGTTAGGTCGATTGGCCATGCTAAATTGCCCATAGTGTCCAGCGATGTGTAGGCTATGTGGGTTAACCAGGGGAAATGCAGGGTTACAGGGATATGGTAGGGGGTGGGTCTAGTGGGATGCTGTTTGGAAGTTTGGTGCAGACTTGATGGGCCGAATGGTCTGCTTCCACACTATATAAGGACTGTACGATTCTATGATCCCGTGTTTTGCAAGTCTGCAGAAGATTCTGTAGCAGGTTTTGTTGTAAATATGATACCTCATTTCTTTCATACTCACTTAGCTAAATGGGCACATTCTGAGCTTGCTGTGGCAATTCTGTTGACCATCTCGCAGTCAATGTAGATATTTCTGGAGGTTCTGTCATAGAGTCATACAGCACAGAAACTGACCCTTCAATCCAACTTGTCTATGCTAGCCAAGCTTCCCAAGCTAAACTAGTCCCATTTACCTATGTTTGGCCCATATCCCTCCAAACCTTTCCTATTCATGTATCTGTCCAAATGCCTTTTAAATGTTGTAACTGTACCTGCTTGTACCACTTCCTCTGGCAGTTCATTCCGCGTGTGAGCCGCCCACTGTGTGAAAAAGTTGGCTCTCGGGTCCCTTTTAAATCTTTCCCCTTTCATCTCAAAAATATGCCCCCTAGTTCTGAACTCCCCTAACCTAGGGAAATGACTTTGGCTATTCATCTTATCTATGCCTCCTTTTGATTTTATAAACCACTATAAGGTCACCCCTCCACCACCAACGCTCCAGTGAAACAAAGGTCCCAGCTTATCCAGCCTGTGCCTATAACTGAAACCCTCCAGTCCTGGTAACATCCTGGTAAATCTTTTCTGAACCCTCTCCAATTTAATAATATCCTCCCCGTAGCAGGGCGACCAGAGCTGTACACAGTACTCCTTACTGGGTTATGAATGCTGGCACTCTAAAGGTCAGAGATGAATAAGAATTCTCACCATGATTCTGAGAAACTACATAGCCTCTATTTTTACCCAAATACTTGTGTGGTTTTCTTAGAAAAGCATGAGATATCAAAATCAATTCAGGTCAGAGCCATGACAAAGTGTACTTCAACACTACAAAGCATCAGTGAAACAGTTCAGGAACTGAGCCGAACTTCTGGGCATTTGCAGTGATTATTAGACACTGGAGGGAGAGGAATTGGACAGTTGGGAAATGTACCTCTGGTATCGGCTGCAACAGAGCAACTTTAATAAGCATTGTGGTTTCCACTGAAGGAGGGGCCTATCAGGACAGAGATCAGTCAATACCACATCAGGTACAAATCTAGGCAAAAGCATACCACAGATGCTGGAAACCTGAAACAAACTCTTCCAGAAAATCCAGTCGGGGCTTGTGAGGATAGCGAAAAAAAAACCATTGTATTTTTTTTAAAACTCTTTTTCATTTTGTGGAAGCATTGGCTTTTTGACATTTAATTACTATGTTGGGATATTTGAAAAGCTTTAAATAAACCTTTCAATCATTTAGTTGTCTTCATTTTAGAATGCAGCCCCAATTTTGGTTCTCCTTTTGTATACCTAGTATGGGAACAGTTTACTGTGAAGGTTCAGTTTTCAAAATTGCCAGGAGCAAGCCAATTATGATATCAACTGAGTTAACCATGTGTAATTTAGTTGAAATGCATAGTCAGATGTAGTTTTATTTTGTAACATATCACCGACATATTGTTCAGTGGGATAAGATTGTACTTTGTGACATTAATAATGGACATCTCAACATTTGTATGAATTCAGTGTCCATTATTTTAACTTGGGTTACCCACTCTAAAAGAAAGATTTGTAAAAAGATATCACCTTTCATGATATCCCTCATCATTTTACAGCAATCAACTGCTTTTGTAATGTTGTCACTAGTGTAATGTAGGAAGTGTGGCAGCCAATTTACGTAATGCCAAGTCCCACAATAAAAACAGAAAATTCTGGAAATATGCTCAGACAACTGTCTGTGTGGAATTTGCGCATTCTCCCCCTATCTGTGTAGGTTTCCTCTGAGTGCTCCAGTTCTCTCCCACAGTGCAAAGATTGGCAGGTTAGGTGGATTGGCCATGCTAAATTGCCCTGTAGCATCCAGAGATATGCAGGCTAGGTGGATTAGCCATGGGAAATGCAGGGTTACAGGGGGAGTATATCTCGATGGGATGCTCTTTGGAGGGTTGGTGTGGATTCGATGGGCTGTATGGCCTGCTTCCACACTGCAGGGATTCTATGACATGATTCAGGGCAGGCAGTATCTGTGGAGAGAAAAACATTTCGAGTTGAGGGTGATCCTTTATCACAAGCACAAAGAACATGAACAAGACCAAATTATCTGTTTTGATGTTGGTTGAAGAGTACATATTGATCAGCTAGACATCAGGGAAACATGAAAGATGATTCATTCGGATCTTTCACATCCTCTTGAGCAAACAGACTGGGCTTTGGGTTAACATCTGAAAGACAACCCCTCTGACAGTGCAACTTTGGAGTATTTGTGCTCGGGGCTTTGGAGTGGAACTCAAACCCAGAACCTTGTGAGGCATGAATGCTGCCCATTGGACCACAGCTTAAATTTTATTGAAATGGATATAGTTTTGAAGTTAAAATAGCAGACCTAATATTTTCATGAAAATGTATTAACTCAATTCCACACCACTATTGGAATTTATCCCAATATCTGACACTATCTTTTTAACATTATTCTGTGGTGTACAGTGGGAAATTAAGTGAATTGAAACAAAATTCTGTTACTCTGGGAGTAGAGTAAGTTGATCTAGTCAGGTCTTGTGCAAACAGGCAATATGGATCAGCCATATATTATTCACAGCATGTGATGGTAAAGTAAGTGAGTTATGAGGAAATGAATATCAGGAGCAGAAACAGAGTTGCTGCAGAAACTCTACAGGTCTAGCAGTATCTGTGGACAGTGAAACAGAGTTAGCATTTCAAGTCCAATATGACTTGTCTTCAGAACTCTGAAGAGTGATACCAGACTTCAAGCATTAACTCAGTTTCTCCCTCTCTGCCAGACCTGCTGAGCTTTATCAGCAATTTCTGTTTTGGTTTCATAATTCCAGCATACGCAGTATTTTTCTTTTGAATGAATATCAGGCGCTGCAGGTAGAACCAATCCATTGCCTAGCATTTTGCATCACTTTAAATTTCTACCCCTTTCTGTAAAGGCACAGGCTGAACTGGAGCTATTTGAAAGTAGATACATTTCAGTATGTACAAACTAAATGGAAAATAATTAGGCATATTACTGACAGACTCGCTCATCGAACCATAAGAGATGGACAAAAGCAAGTGTATGATAGATGCTGGTCTGAATTCACAATAATTATGGAAATTAAATTGTCAAATTTTGCCAAGTACAAACGGACAAGCAGGACACATACTGGAGTAACATCACAGACTAAAATCCTGAGATTTACTTCTCTGTTAAAAATTGCGAACATAATTGTTAATATCACTGTATAATCAGATATAAGGAGAAAGTACCTCTTTGTCTGTTTAAAAATTCTGATATCCATTTTCAGTTCAATAAACATTAAGATTTTGCACGCAAAACACTGTCATACCTGGTTGAGAACCAATTGGGTGATAATGCAGTGCACTTTTTTTTTGAACAGAGACAGCTTGAAATGATTCTGTCTCTGATCAGAAAATGTTTCCTGTTAACATTAGGTGCTCAGAGTAGAATTCTGTCATTCTTCAGAATTGTGGCTTTCTGAATGAATATGAAACCACATTCCATTTTGTAAAAGGACACAGCGCGTAGCTATGAGACGTGACCGTTTCACTGCAATCACACTGTTGCTAAATAAATTGAAAAGACAGGCTGAGCTAAAGCGGAAATATTTTTCGCCATTGTTTGTCTGTGCTTTGCAAATTGGTGAGGGAGTGGGAACATGTTATCTTTCATCTGTCCTTTTTAAACTCTGCAGCATGGAGGAGTGCGAAGCACTGTGCACGAGGCTGGCCATCATGGTGAATGGACGCTTCAAGTGTCTTGGCAGCATCCAGCACTTGAAAAACAGGTAATTTAGCACAGAGATAACACGGTGTAGAGCTGGATGAACACAGCAGGCCAAGCAGCATCAGAGGAGCAGGAAGGCTGACGTTTCGGGCCTAGACCCTTCATCAGAAAAGGGGGAAGGGAAGGGGGTTCTGAAATAAATAGGGAGAGAGTGGGAGGCGGATAGAAGATGGATAGAGGAGAGGATAGGTGGAGAGGAAACAAACAGGTCGAAGAGGCGGGGATGGAGCCAGTAAAGGTGAGTGTAGGTGGGGAGTTGGGAAGGGGATAGGTCAGTCCAAGGAAGACGGACAGGTCAAGGGGGCGGGATGAGGTTGGACCAACCTTGAAGGTGTAGCCAACTTCACCACATCTACACTTCAAGAGTAGGGAAATCAGCCTGAGGTGATTTATGTTGGGTGGTAGGTTAAAGGTGGAACTAACTCTGGGCAAATTGGAAGAGGTGATCAAAAGATTGACTTTAATAGCCCAGTTGTTTTTAAAAAGTAGATAGTGTAAATTTGACTCCAGCAGAATGTTATACCTGATACGATTGTACTTATGTTATTTTCCGTAATACAAGAAACTGGTTGTGGATATCATATTGAAGAATCCAAGAAACAATTGTGACAACTAACTATAAGGTACAAACTCTGCACTCCTCAGGCACACATATGTCTGTACATCGATTCAGCTGTTGAGTTAAAACACAGGACTATGCTTCCCGCTTCCCATAGAGCACCATGCTTCATGTGATCTAAGGCAGGATAGAGTATGACACCATTATACCCTCAGGTCATGTGCTGTGATAGAGGGATGATATAATGAGCATGTCCCTGAAAGGTACACTGAAAGTAAGACACAACACAAGAGTAGAAGGTTAGCAGAGTTACACAGCAATGGTATAAAGGCTTTGCCATCAGTGGTGGACAATGCATAGAGGACTGAGCAAGGACTCAATGGGTCTCTCAATTTTTTTTGTATTTTGAGTTAAGGCTGTGGAAGTATTTGAGGACCAGGGTTTTAAATCCAGTGCATTGGGAAACCAGGGGTTGGAGAACAGGATGGAAAACTGGTAGAGTTGATCACTATAAATCGGTAAGAAGGAGAGGGAGGATGGTGAAAGGTGAATAGAACGTAGAGGAGTGCAGGATCACAGCACTGTAACTGAGTTTTGAACAAACTGCAGTTAATTGAGGATGGATGACTGGAGATAGCAAAGTGACAGAAATGTGAACGTGAAAGCTGAACTTAGTGAGCAGTGGGTGATGCAGTAGTAAGTGGTTTCTGCTTGTAGATCGTACGTGCAGTTTGAAACTCAGCCGTGGGTAGCTTGAATGCCACAGCTTCTTAGATCTAGGGTAGGGACCAAATATTTATGGTTATTGCTGTTTTGAATTTTAATTTCCCCTGACTGATCTCAGTGAGACAATCTATCAGTATAGAGAAAACAATGTTGAGGGAAGTGAGGAAGTCTTGATTTTGGAGATCATTAGTATAAACCAAGAAACTGGCATTGTTCCAAGGCATCGCAATGATGGGTGGCAAATGAATGGAGGAAGAAATGGCTCAGAGTATCATCCTGACGGTAACTGTGTGTTAGTGAGAAGAGCAGCAGTCTCTCAAGATGTGCAGGACTGTGTTAGGATCCATTAGAGTGGCAGCAGCTGAGACCAGTCCATTACAATTGGTTGTTCACAGAGTTGCTGTGGAGGCCATTTGGCCCATCGTGCCTGCAGTAGCTCTTCAAACTTTATCACCTTGTGCCAATCTCCTGCTTTTTCCCATACCCTTGCACATCATTTCTATCCAAATAATCATCTAATGTCCTTTGAAACCCTCAATTGAATCTGCCTCCACCATATTTTTATACCCTGACTATTCGCATAACACCCTGTGTCTTTTGCACATCACTTTAAATCTCTGGCCTCTCCCTCCCCTTGTTCTTGTTCCTTTTATGAGCTAAAACAGCTTTTCTCTATCCACTCTGTCCAGCCAGCTCATAAATTTGAAAACCTTTATCAATATTCTTCTTAACATTTTTCTCTCCAAGAACAGTCCCAATTTCTTAAATCTATCTTCATAACTGAAGTTTCTCATTCCTGGAACCATTCTTGCAAATCGCTTCTGCACTATCTCCACTGCATTCATATCCTTCCTATAATGTGGCGTCTACAACTGTACACAATACCCCATATGAAATCTAACAACTTGTACAAGTTCAACATTACCTGCCTGCTCCTGTACTCTATACTCGTAATAATAACACGGAGGACACTGTACGCTTTATTAATTGCTCTCCTCCTGTCCTGTCACCTTCAATGATCTGTGCACATTTACACACAGATCTCTCTGCTCCTGCACTGCCTTTAGAATTGTGCACCCTATTTTATATTGTCTTTCAATGTTCTTCCTACTGGACTGCATCACCTCATTTCACTTCATTGAACCTCATCTACCACATAGTTGCCCCCTCCACCTACTTGTCAATGTCCTTTAGGAGATGGACACTGTCCTCTTCACAATTTATAATTTACAATTCTTTCCAAGTTTAGTGTCTCCTGCAAACTTTGAAATTGTCCTGTGATCGATATCATTAATGTAAATCAGGGAAAGTATGGGTCCAATACCAACTCTTGGGGTAACACCTCCACGTATCTTTCTCCAGCCAAAAAATATCAGTTGACCATTGCTGTTTGTTTCCTATCACACAGCCAATTTTGTATCCATGTTGCTATAGTCCCTTTTTTACCATGAACTATAACATTTCTCACACGTCTGTTGTGTGGCACTATATCAAATGTCTTCTGAAAATCCATGTATACCACATCAACAGCATTGCCATCATCAAGCCCTTCTGTTACCTCTTCATAGAAATATTAGCTGCTCTGAGGGTTGGGAATGAGAGGTAAGATAGAAAATGCAAAATAGAATAGGAATTGGATGGTGGATGGGTGGAGACTACAAAGTCGAATGAAAGGGAGAAGGAAGGGGAGCAGCAGGTAGAGTGCAACTGTGGATGGATTTGATATAACTCAGCTGATAGTGGTACCTCGACATTAGACATTTATTGGTACAGTATTTGTATTTTTCCTCTTTCTCACATTTCAGCTAAGGGAGTTCAATTGAATCAAAGTGGTAGATCTGGGTCTAAATAAATTATATATCTAAAATATGTATTTCTTTTAAAGTCCATACATCCATCGCAGCTTTTACATGAGAGGGTTTTGTTTTAAAAAAGTGTGTTCATCTACATTTGGATTGTGTCGATGTCTGAGATAGAAGCTTTAAAGAAAGGAGCAAGAGTAGGCCAGTCAGCCCTTCGGGTCTGCTCCACCATTCAGTGTTATCACGGCTAATCATAGAGCTCAAAAACTGATTTCGCCCCATACCCTTTGATCCCTTTAGCCCTAAGAACTACATCTAACACCTTCTTGAGATTCTGCCCTTTGAGCTCCATTTAAGGTCAGTGCATTTGCACAAATTCTTCCATACTGCACTTCACACAAAATTGTGAATGTAAGATGATGGTCATCTGATTTTAAGATGGATTCAGATTGGTCACCGCTTCTGTTTTGCTTCTCCCTAAGGTTTGGCGATGGTTACATGATCACTGTCCGCACCAAGGCCAGCTTGTATGTGAAAGAGGTTGTCCGCTTTTTCAACAGAAATTTCCCTGAAGCAGTTTTAAAGGTAAGAATTCAGCTGAAATCTATCTTCTTGCTTGATTTGTTCCTATGCATAAATAAAGGCAATGGGGAACACTGCCATTGTCCTTTTAAATGATTGGTATCACACCATAGAACTTTGCCTCTATGCTCCTTCCCAATCCAACAGTGCAAGTACACTTATCCTGGAAAGGTACCCCAGTTAGTTTGTCCGACTAAATTATGCATTACCATCTCATTTGCCTATTTCACATTGGTTAAATGATCCTCTCACTATTTCTAACTCGAGCAAAGTTTTTGAAACAAGTTCAAACCTGCCACATCCAGTTGTGAACGGTTCTGAACAATTAAACAGCTCACTGGAGGAGGAGGCTCCATGAATATTCCTATCCTTAATGAAGGAAAAACAATCACTGGTATCAAGAGAGGCCAAGCAGCATCATAGGAGCAGGAAGGCTGACGTTTCGGGCCTAGACCCTTCATCAGAAATCTCTGA
>NC_063359.1:6684839-6693874 GCF_021869965.1 Rhincodon typus
CAGAAGGGTCCCAACCCGAAACGTCAGCTTTCCTGCTCCTCTGATGCTGCCTGGCCTGCTGTGTTCCCCCAACTCCACACTGTGTTATCTCTGACTCCAGCATCGGCAGTTCTCTTAGTCTCTAAGATACTTAAGAGAGCTGGTGCAGACATAATGGGATAAGTGACTGACTGCTGCATGTACACAATGCTGTGATTCTGTAATGGCGGCACTGAACCTGTTTATCTGTGATTGCTGGGGTTAGCTTCAATGTGAGGGTTTTGTACAGTTGTCAATGCAACAGTGGATTCATTCCAATTGTTTTGCCGATCTCAGAAATTCTGAGTGTGTGCCATATCGGATTCAAAACAGTTACTCTCGCCACAGATGCCGCCAGACTTGCAGACCTTCTGCCAGAATTTGTTTTTATTCTAGATCTCCAGCATCTGCATACTTTGCTGTCATCTGACACAGTCTCGCTTTTGTTCTAGGAGAGACACCATACCAAAGTGCAGTACCAACTGAAGTCAGAAAACATCTCACTGGCTCAGGTTTTCAGTAAGATGGAGCAAGTAGTTGATGTATTAGGAATTGAAGATTATTCCGTCAGTCAAACCACACTGGACAATGTGAGTAAATCCCACAGCACAGGGGAATCAAGGGTGATGTTGATTTGTGAATCTCTGGCAATATTTCTTTGGTAACTGGTGGCATAATTAGCATGCTCCAAAACTAACAGGTGACATTCAATCATCAAAAGCATGAAAACATTCGGGGATGTAATTTTACTTTTTGTTTGTCCAGTGTCGTGGCTACAAAATTATTCTTGCCACCGTAAGCAATTGAAGTGTAGTGCATTCCTTTAAAATCCTCCCATCCGCTGTGATCCAGGTAGCTTCCATCTGTAACACACACTATGAGGTGTCTTACATTAGCATGCAGCCTATAAGTTTTGATAATCCAGACAACATTAAGACCTCTTAACATGACACTCAAATAAGCCAAAAGAAAATATATACCTCAGATAGATAGGAACAAATTATGGTTGTTTTTCCGTTTTTGTGGTTCAAGTGACAAACTGGGTAACTCTTGCAGTTTATAGTATCCGACAATACCATCTATTTCTTGGTATTTTCTCACAATATTATCAATTTGAAGAAATAGCATTAGAAATTAAAAAAAGGCAATAATTTATAGTACTTCATGTCATTAAACATACTCGCTTGAGTTTTATGAAGTTAACCACTTTTGTAGCATGTGGGAAGTGTACCATAAATGACCAAGTTGTCAGTATTTTTTCCTTGATGACAGATGAGACTTTGAACAGGACACTAGGGAAAGATCAATAATGCAATTTTATCTATCTGACTAGGTATTGAGAACCTCAGTTTATTGCATTAGCCAAAAGATAACAGGGATACCAGCCTATATTTCAAGCTCAAGCCCTGGTGCAGCCCCTTCTGACCCAGAGACAAAAGTGCTGCCAATTGAGATAATGTCACATTGGAAATGGGAGGAAAAATGTCTCTTGCCAGAGGCAATTATCCTTCTGTACCGTTGATAAAAGGCTGACCATAATAAGTAGAATTAGGCCATTAAGCCAGTCGAGTTTACTGCAGCATTCAATAAGATTATGGCTGTCTGATAACCTTCAACTCCATTTTCTTGTCCATTCCCCATAAGCATTGATCCCCCTACTAATTAATTATGAATATTCTTAATGACCCCACCTTGACAGCTAAATATGGTAAGGAATTGCACAGATTCATGACTCTGAGAGGAGAAATTCCTTCTCATCTCAGTTTTAAGTGAGTGAATGGAATGGAAATTGTATAGACACACGTTGCTGTACACAGACACAGACATATGTTGTCTCGTGAGCTGTAATACCCAGCATAGCTCTACTGTTCTTTGATCAGTTGGTAAGAATGTCCAAGTTTCTTTACTCATCATTCCAAAGAAGTGGGACAATGAAAAATAAGCCAGATTTGCCTGCTGCTTTCTCCTTAAGTAGAATTTACTGTACAATTCTTGAGAATCTCTACCACTTAATTTATCTAGCTAAAAGTCAGTTGACTTCAGATCAGGCAGGCTTAGTCTTGACCACAACGTAGCTTTAAAATAAACTGCATCAGAAGCTACATGCAGTGGTTTGGTGGGGTTAAGTCTGGTGAAGTTTGAGGTGAAATTAGTTGCCAGCGAGAGTTGATCCCTGAATTGAAGGGAAAGAAACTGAAATTAAAAACATTCCATTTTGAAGAACATTTAAATCCCATGATGAATGCTAAAGAGTAGAGGACAAAGATTCTCGGATTTTCATTTGAGTCCAGCTTAAACTGATGAGATGAAAATCTTTCCAGTTTGCTGGATTTTAAATGACCAACTATCCGATGTGTTCGCAACATCCTGCTCACACATCAGTGTTAAAAGAAAATTGTGCCCAGGACAAAGCCTCTACTAGGAAATTGGAAAGCCTAACATTTGCCTTGTCATTCTGTACTTTTTTGTACATGGGATTGCCGCTCTTGGCAAGAGTGAGGATTTGCTCTAAGCTTGAGCCCTGTGAAATCTGAGTTTAAAAAAAAACAAAACTAAAAGGAAATGTTGCATTTCTACCATTGACTTTTCACCTGAGCTCAAGATGGCAGATATCCATTGCTCATATCAACCACTTCCATGGCAAGATGCCACAAACTTCCCGAATGAGCACGCCATTCTTCATACTCCGTTTGCAGCACCAAACATCCCATGCTCGTCCTCAAAATGATGTAGAAAAATTATGATTAGTTTTGTCCTACGCGCTGACACCCAATCTCATTTCGTGGAGGATATTACAAGCCAGCAGTGAGACAAGATGTCCAGTCAGAACACCAGACTGTGCTTCAGTCTTAAATCCCAAAACACAACAGCAAATGTACTCCTAGACAGTTTTCCTTGAACTACTTCTAGTTATTGTTCATTTGGAAAATTCTCTGAACCCTTCAACCAAGAGGCCAGCAGTATGTGACTGAAACACTCACAGGTGATCTGGTTTGATGTTCAATCATACATTCGATTACATAGTTCTAGAATGCCCTCCATGAACCTCTCCTCCATGAAAGATTCTCCTTAAAACATAACTCTCTGGATAAATATTGGTGACCTGTCCTAAATGTCCTTATCTTGGTCTTTCAGTTTCTTCCAGTGATGCGCCTCTGTCAAAGGCACTTTGTAAAGGCTGTTGTTGTTGAGGCATTCTCCCACTTTGTCAATTGTTATAGGTGTTTGTAAACTTTGCAAAGAAGCAGAGCGACAACCTGGAGCAGCAGGAGACAGTTAGCACTGGGAGTGTGCAATCACCTATCAAGCGCATCCTCAGCCTGCTGCGACCAAGGGGCGCCACAACAGAACTGCAGGCTCTAACTGTTGAAGAGCCTGAAGAATTGGAGAGTGACGACGAAGGGCTTATCAGCTTTGAGGAGGAGCGTGTAAGTTCTGCGTGCAGTTGTGATTGAATGACTCAGCATATTGTTAGGTCCCGTTCTCCCCAAAAGTCCACCTGAAGCATCTCTTGCAAGATGACGGCATCTTTTCTCTTCACCAGACCCACCCATCAGGTTTATTGGCATCCTACCACTTAATTTATCTAGCTAAAAGTCAATTGACTTCAGATCAGGCAGGCTTAGTCTTGTCCACAACGTAGCTTTAAAATAAACTGCATCAGAAACTACATGCACTGGTTTGGTAGGGTTAAGTCTGGTGAAATTAGTTGCCAAGGAGAATTGGTCCCTGAATTGAAGGGAAAGAAATTGAAATTAAAAACATTCCATTTTGAAAAACGTTTAATCCCATGATGAACACTAAAGAATAGAGGACAAAGATTGTCGGATTTTCATTTGAGCCCAACTTAACCTGATGAGATGAAAGTCTTTCCAGTTTGCTGGGTTTTAAATACTACATTCTGCATCTGTTTCTTCTAATTCCAACTGGAAGATTCCCATCAGACGTTGGTCCACCGCTACGTCGTAGGCTTACGGCGGCTGCTTTTCCCGACTGTAGCTTTGATTCCCATCAGTGATTATAAGTCCCATGATTCCTGTCCCTGAGCTCTGTATTTATCCAGTGGGAGCCAAGGCATGCAGAGATCTGTTGGAGCTGGGCTTTCTGCCATCTTCTGCAAAATTACATGACTACGCAGGACCCAAGAGAGGATACACCCTAAGCAAAGCATACAGCCCAAGCAAGGATACACCCCATGTTTATGCTGACAAATCATGTCACCAACCTTGCACCTCAGTAAGAGATAGGAATATCTATTAATTTAGGCTAGTCCCAATTTCAGCTGTTGATTACCATGAGACTGGGAATATTCTTGAGTGACAATGAAGCTTTTTATTGCTCAAAAACTAGTATTAGTGGTCACCCTCAGGGCAGAGTCATAAAATCCCTTCAGTGTGGAAGCAGGAAGTTCGGCCCATCAAGTCCACACCGAACTTCCAAAGAGCATCCCACTCAGGTCAACCCAGTAACCCTGCATTTTCTATGGCCAATCCACCTAACTTGCACACCTTTAAACTGTGGGAGCACCCAGAGAAAACCCACACAGACAGTTGCCCGAGGTTGGAATTGAACCTGGGTCCCTGGTGCAGTGAGACTGCAGTGCTAACCACTGAACCACCGTGCTGGTCTCTAAACAGTTCCTCTAATGTTACCTTTCCAAGTTTGTCTGTGAAAATAGAACCATATTTTCGTGGCAAATCAAAGCCAAATTACCAAAACATGTTTTGCCAATTTGACTCCTGCTTGTCGCTAATGGACGCTTTAAATGAAACCCAGGCAGTTTCCAAAGATGGTTGAGCAGTGGTCAGCATAATTATACACACTCTATTGCAAATAGGAGAAGCAATCCTGATGTTGTAGATAAACGTCGAAGTTATAAGATAAATCGAAAGAACTACAGATGCTGTAAATCAGGAACAAAAACAAAAGTTGCTGGAAAAGCTCAGCAGGTCTGGCAGCATCTGTGAAGAAAATTCAGCGTTAATATTTCGGGTCTGCTGACCCTTCCTCAATTGGGTCCTATTCCTTAACTTTTTGTTTGGCAAAGGTATTATCTGTCTCAGATTTAAAATTAACAACTGATCTGGCATCCACTACTATTTGTGGAAGAGAGCTCTAAATATCCACCACCCTTTATGTGTAGAAGTGCTTCTTAATATCTCTCCTGAATGGTTTTGCCCTAATTCTCAGACTATGCCCCCTAGTTCTAGAATCCCCAACTAGTCCAAATAGTTTACATTTGTCTCCTCTGCCTTTTCCTGTTAATATCTTGAAGACTTCAACCCTTTAATCTTCTAAATTCGAGAGAATATCTCTCCTCATTATCTGGACTTCAGGATTAGGTCATCATTCTTGCAAACCTATGGTTATACTCCCTCCAAGGCCAATATGTCCTTCCTCAGGTGTGATGCCCAGATCTACTGTCAGTGCTCCAAGTGGGGGCTAGCCAGCGTTTTGTATAACTGCAGCATAACTTCCATATCCTTGTACTCCAGTCCTCTAGATATAAAGGCCAGTGCTCCATTATTTTCGATTATTTTCTGCACTAAATAGTGACATTTTCAAGATTGATACACCTGAATACCCAAGTCTCTTCGGACATCCACTGTATTTAACTTCAAACCATCTAGAAAGTGCCCTGATCTATCCTTTTTCAGTCCAAATGGAAAACTTCATACCATCTGCCACAGTTTTACCCTTTCACTTAGTCTGTCAATATCCTTTTGACATTTTATGCTATCATCCACACTGTCTAACTTTGTGTCATCAGCAAGTTTGAAGTTATGAATTTCTATGCCATTAACCAAGTCATTAATAAATAACATGAATGATTGAGGCCCTAACACAGATCCAAGTGGGACTCCACTGATCACATCCCACCCATGTAATTACCTACCCATGATCCCTACTTTCTGTCACCCAGCCATGCAACCAATTTCACAGCTATGTCAGTAACAGTCTCTTGTGTGGGACTTTATCACATGCCTTCTGGAAGTCTGTATAAACACCAACCGTAGACATTTTGAGAAAGGGTCACTTGACCCAAAACGTTAGCTCCGATTTCTTTCCATGGATGCTGCCAGACCTGCTGAGCTTTTCCAGCAACTTCTGTTTTTGATCCATAGACATTCCCTGTCCACTGCCTTAGCCACCCCTTTAAAAAAATTCAGCGAGGTTAGTCAGGCATGACAGCCTCATCATGAATCCATGCTGGTTCTCCCTGATTAACTGAAAAAGGTTCAATTACCCCATCCTTGATTATGGACTTTCCAACTATGCCTCCACCAAAAATGTTCAGCTAATTGGTCTATAAATCCCTTGTTTTCCTCTTTCACCTTTCTTAAAAAGCAGAGTGATGTGTGCCACAACCACATTAGCCACCTGTCCTGTCCATGTTCCTTGCTGAGAGATTTTGTGATGACGTGGGAACTGCACAACCCTATTTTGCCTCCCAATTATTTCCACCAAAGGTAAAAGTGAGATTATACTTATATTTTTAATCATACCTCATCGTGTCAGAATGCCACACTGCCTCACACTTGGAGTTATTTTGAGCGATAACGTTTAGTGTGACAGCCATTCTACAACAAAAACATTGAAAAGCAGCTTTACAATTAGGTGCAAAGTATATTTAGCCAAATAGTTGGCTCCCCCAAGAGATAAATTGCTTTGCAGAATTGTGCCATTTAAAGTGTTTAGACAGTGGGTGCCAGAAGCACATTAGTCACCTTCCCCACCCATTGTTCTTGGCAAAAGCCTCCTGTAAACTGTATTTATGAAGTGTGCAGTTGATAAGACTAACTATGACTGGTGTGAGGGAAAGCTAGATTTCAAGCAGTTGAGGAGCTTTGGTGGTTGTGTCAAACATGCTGGGTCAGACCTGCTAAGCATTACAAAGGAAATGTGTGCTGCAAGCAGCAAAAATGAATATCTAAAGTAGATTCCAGAAGTAGATAATTTTGATTGAGTTGATATCAAGTATATTCTTGAACCAAGTGTGTAAAGTCAATTATTTAACAGGCTTGATATCTTCACTGGTAACCATTTGTGTTGGATGAAACATCAGTTGTTGAAAGGATGAGGGAAGTTACACTTTGAAAGGCACAATGTATATGATGTAAATCTGGGAAAGAAGGGCAGGGTTGGGAAGCTACCCAGAAACAACGGCCTTTTGCTTTAAAATAAATAAATTAATAAGTATTCATTTTTTAACACTTCTTTTGTTTTTAAGAAACAAGTTCAAAAGCAAAGCAATGTTTGAGATTCACTGAATCAGCCAGGCCATCATTCGCTTGCACATATATAGCCCTCTATAGTCTGAGACTGTAGCAATAATGCAGCCTGCCTAACTCCCCTCTCACCTCTGTCTCCATCCTTTCTACTTCTCTCAAAGTCACATCTCCTCCTTCAATTCAAATAGAAATTTCTGTCCCCTTCCAACCCTATTAAACAGTTACACTCCACTCCTAGTCGAGCTGGTACCCTCCTGTCTGTTAATGCTGCAACATCTAGGGGAGGCGATGGCCTAGTGGTGTTATCGCTAGATAATGTTCTGGCGATCCGGGTTCAAAATCCCGAAATGGTAGATGGTGGAATTTGAATTCAATAAATATCTGGAATTAAGAGTCTAATGATGACCATGAATCCGCTGTCAATTGTCGGGAAAAACCCATCTGGTTCATTAATGTCCTTTAGGGAAGGAAACTGCCACCCCTTACCTGGTCTGGCCTACATGTGACTCCAGACCCACAGCAATGTGGCTGACTTTTAATTATCCTCTGGGCAATTAGGGATGGGGAATAAATGATGCCCTAGCCAGTGACGTCCTCATCCTGTTAATGAATAAAGAAAAAAAAATTTCCACCTCCTGCCACTCAATGGTAGCATATTCCTACTCTCTACCCACCTTCCCCACCAACCACCACCACCACCACCACCCCCCCGCCAACCCCCCGCCGCCACCTCCCCGCCGCCACCTCCCCGCCGCCACCTCCCCGGGTTTGATCAGACAGTACAATGGTGGAAATGGCTTGAGGTTCTGAATGACCGCCTCCTGTCCCAAGATATCTTTCATAGCTACTATGAGGAAACACCCCAAACACCCTTCCCTTTCAACCAGATTGAAGGAATTGGAACTATTTTCTTTGCAAAGTCAAGAGGAAATTTGATTAAAAAAATATACTTGCACATCATGAGGGTCTGGTCAAAGCAGACAGGAAAAACATTTCCCATTGATGAAAAGAATAGGATCAAGAGAGCACATATTCAAGGTAACTTGCAGGAAAAGTGATGGTTATATGAGGAGATGCTTTTTGAGCATCAGATGGTGAAGATCTGATAGGGGCTGCCTACCCATGTGATGGAGCTAGGTTCCTGAGGCAGTTAGGAGAAAATTTGGGATTTGTTAACTGTGCAGGGCGAAGTGGAGAAGGCAGGGGAGTGAAACTAGATAAATAGCTCCTCCAATGAGCTGAGGCAGACACGATAGACTGAGTGGCCTCTTTCTTTACTGAAACCATTCTGTATTTCTGATGTTTTTGTCCATTAAATGGAGACTTGATGGAGATGTTCATTGTCATGAAGAGTTTTCATAGAGTGATTAAGGAGATTACTGTTTCCAGTGGGAGAAACCTTTGGAAAACAGCACAACTCTCTTTGAAGGGAATTGGCTTCACAGCCAGAGGAAAATAAATTTTATGCAGCTATTGTGATCTGAAATGCGTTGACTTAAAGGGTGATGGAGGTGCATTCATTGTAATTATCAATAGCAAATCATTGAATTTTTGAGGGAGAGAAAATGGAAAAAGACGAGAAGGAAAGAGCAGGGAGTGGGACAAATTAGATTGCTGTGTCAAAGAGCTGGAACACAGCAGGTGGGCTGAATGGCCACCTTGGATGCTGCCAAGGTCTACAACTTCTGTTTGCTCCTTTTGTTTACTGCTGTCCCTTCTCAACCTTTGTCCAATTAATCCCCCCCCCCCCCCCCCCGCCCCCCCCCCCCCCCCCCACACCCCCCA
>NC_063359.1:6693974-6727486 GCF_021869965.1 Rhincodon typus
CCCACCTTCAGCCTCCCTAGCCACAAAAGTGTGCTCTTTCCACCTGGAAACCGATATCCATTTCAAACTTACCAACTGCCACAACTACCTAGAATACACCTCCTCTCACCTACCTTCCTGAAAAAAGGCCATCCCCTGTTCCCAATTCCTTCGCCTCCGCCACATCTGCTCCCGAGATGAGGCATTCCACTCCCGGACATCCCAGATGTCCTCGTTTCTCAAGGACCACAACTTCCACTCCACAGTGGTCGAAAATGCCCTCGACCGTGTCTGCCGCATTTCCCACAACTCATCCCTCACACCCCCTACCCGCAATAACAACTGAAACAGAATCCCCCTCGTCCTCACGTACCACCCCACCAACCTCCGAATCCAACGCATCATCCTCCAACATTTCCGCCATCTGCAGTCTGACCCCACTACCAAAGACATTTTTCCCTCCCCACCCTTATCTGCTTTCCGGAGGGACCACTCTCTCCGTGACTCCCTTGTCTGCTCCACACTCCCCTCCAACCCCACCATCCCCGGCACTTTTCCCTGCAACCGCAGGAAGTGCTACACCTGCCCCTACACCTCCCCCCTCACCCCATCCCAGGCCCTAAGAAGGCCTTCCACATCAAACAGATGTTCACCTGCACATCTGCTAATGTGGTATACTGTATCCGCTGTTCCCATTGTGGCCTCCTCTACATCGGGGAAACCAGGCGGAGGCTTGGGGACCGCTTTGCCGAACACCTACACTCGGTTCGCAACAACTACACCTCTCAGTCGCGAACCATTTCAACTCCCCCTCCCACTCCTTGGACGACATGTCCATCCTTGGCCTCCTGCAGTGCCACAATGACGTCACCCAAAAGCTGCAGGAACAGCATCTCATATTCCGCTTGGGAACCCTGCAGCCCAAGGGTATCAATGTGGATTTCACAAGCTTCAAAATCTCCCCTCCCCCAACTGCATCCCAAAACCAGCCCAGCTAGTCCCCGCCTCCCTAACCATTCCTCCCACCTCAAGCCCCACCCCTATCTCCTACCTACTAACCTCATCCCGCCCCCTTGACCTGTCCGTCCTCCCTGGTCCAACCTATCCCCTCCCTAACTCCCCACCTACACTCACCTTTACTGGCTCCATCCCCGCCTCTTTGACCTGTCTGTCTCCTCTCCACCTATCTTCTCTTCTATCCATCTTCTATCCGCCTCCCCCTCTCTCCCTATTTATTTCAGAACCCCCTTCCCCTCCCCCATTTCTGAAGAAGGGTCTAGGCCCGAAACATCAGCCTTCCTGCTCCGCTAATGCTACTTGGCCTGCTGTGTTCATCCAGCCCTACACCGTGTTATCTCATATTCTCCAGCATTGGCAGTTCCTACTATCTCTGTAACAATTTTAACCCCACTGCGAAGCCTCTTCTAAGGATGCCCACCTTAAAGAAGTTACCCTCCTCCCTCCGGAAAAACCTCAGTGCATCCCTCTCCCACTGCAACCCTCTTGTAATCTCTTCGGCCTTGAAACTGCTCGACCACGAAACTGCTCGACCATGTCCTAAAGCAAACCAGGTACTACAGCCACATTACCTTTCCTAGTACCTGCCTATGGAACTGGATCATCCCCAACGGACTACAGTCTACATTTAAGCCTTCCCAATATGGCCCCAACCGCGACGACCACTACATTCAGAACATTGATATCCTACAGAAGCGTTTCTCCCTGCGACTCCTGAAATACACACTCACTGCAATGCGCCGGCATCTCCAAATACTACAATTAAGCCTACCCCAGCTCAGAGCCTCCCTCTCCCAGACCTGCAAAGGACCTCTCCTGTTTTTTATTCTCCGTAAGATCCACAACCTGAACTCTCAATTCTACTCGGCTTTATTAGACACTAAAAACCGAAAGTACTTTAAACTTACTGGTGCCTGCCACCCTACTCAGGACCTTCCCCACCATGTGCCCGCTGCCATTGGCCATGTGGCCACCTTCGGAGCACCAACGGTTTCCACGGATAACATCACATCCTCCACTGCCGCCCGGTACGCCACCTCTGGTACAGTCAACGCCATCAGCACCACTGCTGATGCCGCCACCTCCATTTCCAAGGCCAACAACACAGACATCGAGGACGTCGCTGCCACCAACATCCAAGATTTACCGGCCTACGTTGCTCCGCCCACTGCCGATGTCGCTCCGCCCACCACCTCCGCAGCCAGCATCTCCAGATGAGACAATAGCACCCAGCCCTGCCGAGTCTTCACCATCCCCCCAGACCTCCCCCTTACTGAGGATGAACAGTCAGTCCTCAGTAAAGGGCTCACCTTTGTCCCCCTCCACCCACACATCAACGAATACCGCTCACGTTTGGACATGGAGCAGTTTTTCTGCCGCCTCCGCCTCCGCACTTACTTCTTCAACCGTGAGCCTAACCCTCCCTCTACTGGCCCCTTCTCCCGCCTCCAACACACCCCCTCCTCCTGGACACCACCCCAAGGCCTCCGACCTTCCCTCGACCTCTTAATCTCTAATTGCCGTCGAGACATCGATCGCCTCAAACTCTCCACCCCTCTCACCCACTCCAACCTCTCCCCCGCAGAACGTGCAGCCCTCCGCTCCAATCCCAACCTCACCATAAAACCCGCTGACAAGGGAGGCGCAGTTGTAGTATGGCGAACTAACCTCTACATCGCCGAGGCCAGATGCCAGCTTTCTGGCACTTCCTCCTATTGCCCCCTTAATCATGACCCCACCCCTGAGCACCAAACCATCATCTCCCAAACCATCCACAACCTCATCACCTCAGGTGACCTCCCACCCACAGCCTCCAACCTCATCGATCCCCAACCCCGCACCGCCCGCTTCTATCTCCTTCCCAAAATCCACAAACCTAACTGCCCTGGTCGACCCATTGTCTCCGCCTGCTCCTGCCCCACCGAACTTATCTCCACTTAGCTCGACTCCATTTTCTCCCCCTTGGTCCAAGAACTCCCTACCTACGTCCGTGACACCACCCATGCTCTCCACCTCCTCCAGAACTTCCAATTCCCCGGTCTCCAACACCTCATCTTTACCATGGACGTCCAGTCCCTATACACCTGCATTCCCCATGCTGATGGCCTAAAGGCCTTCCGCTTCTTCCTGTCCTGCAGGCCCGACCAGTCCGCCTCCACTGACACCCTCATCCGCTAAGCCGAACTCGTCCTCACCCTCAACAACTTCTCTTTCAATTCCTCCCACTTCCTACAGACAAAGGGGGTGGCCATGGGTACCCGCATGGGCCCAAGCTATGCCTGCCTCTTTGTTGGATACGTGGAACAATCCCTGTTCCAAAGCTACACTGGCCCTAAACCCCACCTCTTCCTCCGTTACATCGATGACTGTATTGGCACCGCCTCGTGCTCCCACGAGGAGCTCGAACAGTTCATCCACTTCACTAACACCTTCCACCCCAATCTTAAGTTCGCCTGGACCATCTCTGATACCTCTCTCTCCTTCCTGGACATCTCTGTTTCCATCTCTGGCATCCACCTGGAAACTGATATCCATTTCAAACCTACCAACTCCCACAAGCACCTAGAATATACCTCCTCTCACCCACCTTTCTGCAAAAAGGCCATCCCCTATTCCCAATTCCTTCACCTCCGCCGCACCTGTTCCCGAGATGAGGCATTCCACTCCCGGACATCCCAGATGTCCTCGTTTTTCAAGGACCGCAACTTCCCCTCCACAGTGGTCAAAAATGCCCTCGACCGTGTCTCCCGCATTTCCCGCAACTCATCCCTCACACCCCGTTCCTGCAATAACAGCCAAAAAAGAATCCCCCTCGTCCTCATGTACCACCCCACCAATCTCCGGATCCAACGCATCATCCTCCGACACTTCCGCCATCTACAATCTGACCCCACTACCAAAGACATTTTTCCCTCCCCACCCTTATCTGCTTTCCGGCGGGACCACTCTCTCCGTGACTCCCTTGTCCGCTCCACGCTCCCCTCCAGCCCCACCATTCCCGGCACTTTTCCCTGCAACCGAAGCAAGTGCTACACCTGCCCCTACACCTCCCCAATCACCCCCATCCCAGGCCCTAAGAAGGCCTTCCACATCAAACAGATGTTCACCTGCACATCTGCTAATGTGGTATACTGTATCCGCTGTTCCCGTTGTGGCCTCCTCTACATCGGGGAAACCAAGCGGAGGCTTGGGGACCGCTTTGCGGAACACCTACGCTCAGTTCGCAACAAACAACTACACCTCCCAGTCGCGAACCATTTCAACTCCCCCTCCCACTCCTTGGACGACATGTCCATCCTCGGCCTCCTGCATTGCCACAATGACGCCACCCGAAAGCTGCAGGAACAGCACCTCATATTCTGCTTGGGAACCCTGCAGCCCAAGGGTATCAATGTGGACTTCACAAGCTTCAAAATCTCCCCTCCCCCAACTGCATCCCAAAACCAGCCCAGCTAGTCCCCGCCTCCCTAACCATTCCTCCCACCTCAAGCCCCACCCCTATCTCCTACCTACTAACCTCATCCCGCCTCCTTGACCTGTCCGTCCTCCCTGGACCGATCTATCCCCTCCCTAACTCCCCACCTACACTCACCTTTACTGGCTCCATCCCTGTCTCTTTGACCTGTCTATCTCCTCTCCACCTATCTTCTCCTTTATCGATCTTCTATCTGCCTCCCTCTCTCTCCCTATTTATTTCAGAATCCCCTTCCCCTCACCCATTTCTGAAGAAGGGTCTCCACCCGAAATGTCAGCCTTCCTGCTCATCTGATGCTGCTTGGCCTGCTGTGTTCATCCAGCTCTACACCGTGTTATCTCTTTCCTGAGGGCCCATTTGCAAAAGGACACTCTTGCACACTAATTGTGGGAACAATCTTCATCATACTCGTGAAAATGGGAAAGAGAGGTGGACAGGTTCCTGTTCCCATGCATTAGGGGCAAGACTCCAGAGAAGTGTAATTAGGAGCAGATGAGTTCGCCATGTGTTTATCTATAAGTGCTGGCCTCTCAAAAATACTGAGTGTTACTATGAAAATGGTATGTATGGAGAGAGAAACAAACATATATCCTGGTAACCTGAATTTACAAACCATGTACTGAATCATTGCATTGCCTACTTCTCAAAGGGCTACTAGAGTTTAGTAGTAGGAGGGAAGGACTGGTGATTGATCTTGCTGCAGTGTATGGGACAGAGTCTGATGAACCAGCCTGCCTGTCATATATATATGTTCAAAAGCATGGTTTTATTGCATGAGTCCTGATGGATATTGTCTGAGTGTCATTTCCCTTTCTTCAGGCGCAGCTTTCATTCAACACGGATACACTGTGCTGAGTGGATGAAATCCCATGAAGATTTCCATCTCTGAAGACCGTGTATATGACATCTGAGAACTTTGCATCATCCCAGCACAAGACTAAAAGGGCAGTGCCGTCAAGATGGATGGGAATGACCATCTGTGTGGTCAACAGTTCCTTCGAGTTGAACTACCTTCAGAGAGGGAGAGAGACAGACAGACATTAAACCCATTAACCAGCAGAGAACGCTGCTTCAATGGTGCGAGTGGTCTTGGTACCCATGCATTGCTTCTGGGTCGTTTTGGCAGAGTAGATCTCCTACGAACATGAATGTTGCATTTTATTTAATGCAGAGTTGTTTTATTTTGATGCACTGTCAAAGATTTCATGTATAATACCTGTCTGCTGTGTATTGGAATATTTAAAAATATTTTAAGGAAGTGTAAAAGTGAAGAGCAAATAATTACGACCATTATTTTCAATTACAAATTCATTGTAAACATTCAGATATTTAATCTTTGTCATTATAGCAAGTTCATGAAATTATTCAAAACTTTCAGGGTCTGACATCAATCAATACAGTTTAAACCAGATCACAAATGCGGCCTAACATCATAAATTGTCTTAAATTAAATGTAATTCCACTTAATTTAAGTTTGCACTTACCATTTACTATTTATCGGACAGTAACCTGCTATGTTATGATCAAGAACTGATGGTTTATCAGTAGCGGTTGAAGCTTTCAATAAATGATTAGGAATCACAATTTCACATTCAGGAAAGGCATGAGCATTTGAATTACAATCCACTGAGCAGTGTTCTAGAAATTAAAATATGCTTACACTTTTCAAATCTTATTTCTAGAAAAATATATGTGGCAGCATGTCCTTACTCTCTCGAGTAAACCCACTGTCACTGTTTATAAATAAAACATCTCATTTGTACTTTTCCCCACTTGTGCCATTAATTAGGTTTTTAAAACAATTCTGTTTTGGTGTGAAGTTTTGCTTTAGTTGGAGAAATCTGGTTATACAATCACTTTAATGTGAGTCTTACCTCGGCATGTTCTTTGACCTGGTGTCTGAAATTTGGGCAGAAGTTCCTGTGAAAACTATTTTATAGCCATTTTAGCTACTCGGGGATACGTGGACATTTGAGTGCAAAACCAAAGTCTTACTGTGACCCTGGGACTGCTGTTGTCCCTACATTTTTCCTCAACTTGCCATTTTTCGTGAAACTACAAAGTGTCCTTCGGGTTCTATTTCATGTACTTGGTGCCATTCTTTTTAGCACATTTATTGAAGACAAACACACGCAAATGAATCCATGGCAATAAAATAAAACATAATCTTCATCTTACCCTTTTCAGATATTTTAAACAATCTTGCACTCAAATGTCCACCAATCCCTGAGTAGCTAAAATGGGTATAAATTAGCTTTCACAGGAACTTCTGCCCAAATTTCAGACACCAGGTAACAGAACATGCTGAGCTAAGGCTCACATTAAAGTGATTGTATAACCAATTAAAGTAAAACTTCTCCCCAAAACAGAACTGTACGTGTTGAAAACTCTGAGTGTTTACAATGAGCTGCAGTACAGGACTGCAATTTCTCTTGAAGGTGCTTTATTTCAAATAAGCATAAGCAACACAACAAAGGATGCAATTGTAACCTTGGACTGCTGTTATTAGAGGTGGACAGTCAGCACTAATGCCCCTGATTATTATGAATACTCTGAACAGGATGCGAGGAAGATCTAGCTCGTGTTTGAAGTGGATGTCTCATCAACTTTTCCTACCCCCCCACTCCCGCCTCCCTTTAATCCATTTCTTATGAAGATCTCAAATCAATTCTGCGGCAGTGCTGAGATAAAGTGACCTGAGGTCACCTTCAAAGCTTGGCTGTGTGTCTGATAAGGTGTGTGTGACTGTGTGCCTGAGTCTCCAATCTGAAGGTCATCCTGGACAATGGCTGCACCCAGGCACCTGGCAGACAATTGGAACAGCCAAGAAATATAAATGAGCCTCGGACTACTACATCTAGTCATTTCATGAAACTGGCGAGTGCCTTTCTTTATGTTATTTTCAGAGGTTGGTACTTTGTTCAGTCAAAGCTTTGAAATTAAACTATGAAATTTGGAGGCTGAGAGAAGAGATGACATTTTAAGTTGATTTTATCGTTCAGTACATCCTTGCTAAACAGTACAATGAAAATAAGATTAATCAGTAAGGGACTTTTGTTTTGCATCATTAGAATTTAATCTACATTTATAATTCTGATCTTGTGTGAAAAGGCAGAATTTAATAAGGTTCATTGAAGGTAACTTGAAATTTAGCAATTTTGCAGCTCTGTTTTTTTTCCCCTCCAGCTTTCTGCATTTTAATTTCCATTTGATTGATTTCTTCATTAAGTGTGAACAACGTGTTTAATTAAAAGTGCATTGCGCCTGGAAGTGTCATCATGTCAAATCTCACACCACGCACTTAAACAGAATAAACCCGAGCATTTGGAAGATTGCTGCTTGTCTGAAAAGTTGCAAAAAATAGACACAAATTATGAGAAACATGGATTTTCTGAGTAGGGACAAGAGAAAAAAATTTAATGTAAAATATGATGAAGAGCGGTGAGCATTCCCTTCCAACCCCTTTTGGGGGAAAAAACAAGATCAAAGCCAACAACTTGTTTTGGCATACTAATGGTTTTGTCTTGTAACATTCCCTTTTTGTTTTCTTTGTGAAATATTGATTAACAGTAGATAATGATGAGTGTTATTGAAGGGAAAGGGGAAGAACTGATTTATGCGGGTTTCTGAATTCATCAGTGTGATGCAACCAAATTATTGGCCACTATTTCCAATGATACTAAAGCCCAGCTCCTACCGATGAAAAAATGTAAAACAATAAAATGCTATAATGTCAACTTGATTATGGGTGCTGCAGCATTAATAAATATAACTGTTAGGGACAGTGGAATATTCAATATAAATCCTTCACATAATGGGGACATTTACTTCACTTTCTAACAGTGATTCTTTTTTCTACAAAAGCAAATTAAATTTCTCCTGTGTTTTTTTTCCCTTGAATCCCTTTGACTTGGTTCTTCCTCCATTAGCCCCAAAATAGCAATGCCACATAACAAACCAACTGCTGCAAAACCACTGCCAATATATTTTTATAACGGATTGATATCAACTGGCCAGTTTGGTGCCAGTCAGTTCTAATGCAGAAGATGATGATGACACAGGTCTGGTACAATGAACATCACAAGATAATGTAGTAACAGCATATTAGCAACGCAGTGCTATTAATAGGAGCCCTTTATGACCACAATCTTCATTGCTCGTCTCAACAAATGTCCTGTGTAAATTTTGGCATTGATGTACCATTCATTTTGGTTTCTCACCCCTCTTAACCTTTCAACTTTCTACAGTGGCAGACCGCCCCCCGCCCCCACCACCTTTCCTGAAATACAATTCCTGATTTTCCAAAGACAGTCCTTTTAAAAAGCTTTTCATCAATTTTGCATCTTCTCCAGAACCTCATGCTTTCACATTCTTGTATGTTTTTTGCAAGGTTTTTGTGTCTAGCCCGTTGAGCTGAGCTTTTTGACCATTGATTTATTTGTGTGTCAATGGATTTGTTGATGTGCCTGTTGGTGAGAGCAGTGGATATGTTGAGTAATGTCATATTTGCACATTTTCCCTGTGTGTCTCTTGTCTTTTATGGGGTATTTCTGACTGTTGGGCTAGAAGTGGCTGCATTGCTGTATGTTTTCAGTTCAGGGCAACGACAGAATGGCCTGTATATCGCTAGCAAAAACAAAATAAATATTTGTTTTGTTATATAAAACTTTTTCAGGGAGGCTTTGCCTTTTCATTTGGACTGTGAACGTAAAGTAGGGAATGAGGAAAGGTCTTTCACCTCATCAAGCCCACCCCAGTCAATGCTGAATTACAGACTTCCCCTGCAACCAGGATTTGTGAATCACCTGCTTTATGTTGCAGCTGTACAGGATATTAGTTAGCCACTTTTGGAATACTCCATTCATTTTTGGTCTCCTTGCTATGGGAAGGATGTTGTGAAACTTGAAAGGGTTCAGAAAAGATTTACAAGGATGTTGCCAGAGTTGGAAGGTGTGAGTTATAGGGAGAGGTTGAATAGGCTGGGACTATTTTCCCTGGAGCGTCGGAGGCCAAGGGGTGACCTTATAGAGGTTTATAAAATCATGAGGGCAATGGATAGGGTGAATAGCCAAGGTCTTTTTTCCCAGGCTAGGGGAGTCCAAAACTGGAGAGTATAGGTTTAAGGTGAGAGGAGAAATATTTAAAAGGGACCTCAGGGGCAACTTTTTCATGCAGAGGGTGATGCATGTATGGAATGAGCTCCCAGAGGAAGTGGTGGAGTTGGGTACAATTACAACATTTAAAAGGCATCTGGATGGGTATATGAATAACAAAGGTTTAGAAGATATGGACCAAATGCTGGCAAATGAGACTAGATTAATTTAGGACATCTGATCGGCATGGACAAATTAGACCAAAGGGTCTGCTTCCGTGCTGTACATCTCTTATGACTCAAAGAACCATACATCTCCTCTTCTTGCCTCTTTAAATACAGTATCAAGCAGTACTATATCTTCCCCTGTGCTCACACTGAGACAGATAAAGCTGCCCACAGCTTGATCCCCAAAAATGTTGTGAACCAAAAACATAGCGTCAGAATGACGCACTGTCGCAATCCATAATCTGGCCAGAACATCCTTCACTACTCAATAACCATCAAACCAGCTCTATTTCATTAAAGAGAGTAGGAGAGCGTGCCACCAGCATCATCGATCACATCTTGGAATGAGGTTTACATCTAGTGAAGTGACTACAAACAGTCAGCTGCAATGTTAATCGGCAAAAGCAGCAACTATTCTTCAAACAGACCTAGACTGTCCCACACGTGATAGCTCAGTGCCGCAGCCGGTCCGAAATGAAGAAGATGACCAAAGTGAAGAAGGTTCTTTGAACATACCCATCTTCAACCATGCTGGAACCCAACAGGTGTCTTTAAAAAAGATGTATAGCTTCCATTCTAGAAAGGGTCTAAAACCAGAACTGCAACCTGGATTATTGTTGTTATTGTCTTTCCAAAAGACATCACAGAACTGATCTGCTTTTCCACTCCTCAGCTGCTATCAGTACTGACCTGTCTACCTTAATTAGTTTGTACAGTTTTGGACTACGTGTTAGTTTAGTTAGACCCTTGGCATGCAACTCTTATACCTGTCATGTTATTCCAGCCATTTGGTTTGTTTCCACCACCACCTTATTTTTTAATATAATTATCTCTCTGCCTCAAGTAATTGGATTATAGGTCCTCCCTTCAGTTGCTATTCAGCTGTTGACACTTTACTCACACCATCTGACACTTTTGATCACCAGCAGAGACTTATTATTCGGCTTGACGATACTCCACACACAACATGTGTACGGTCTTTTGATCTCTCTACCTATAAATTATGTGCCTGGGTGCTTCTCTTCACTCCACCTAATGAAGGAGCTGCGCAACGAAAGCGTGTGATCTCAAATAAATCTGTTGGACTATAACCTGGTGTGGTGTGCCTTCTAACCTGGTCCACCCCAGCCCAACACCAGTACCTCTACATCACTTTGTACTGATGCCAGTGACTGACCCCTCATGATGGTGAGAGTGTGCAGCAGACAGCAGATTCGGACACATCATCACACTCCCAATGCCAAATAATTGGAACAAAGGAACAGGTGGAGGCCATTCAACCCATCGAGCTGCTTCACTGTTTAATATGATCAAACACTTCAGTGCCTTTTACCCACACAATCCCCATGTTACTTTTTGCCATTGGTAAACAGAAATCTACCAATCTCTATGTAACCACACTCAAAGATTCTCCACCCTCTCAGTAAAGAAATTTCTCCTCATCTCGAGGCTAAGAGGCATTCACTTTATTTTTGAATTGTACCCTGTTCTTGACTCCCAACCAGAGGGAACATCTGTACCTATCCTGTCTATCCCTTTAAGTAATTTATAAGTTTCAGTGAGATCACCTTTCCTCTTTGAAACTCTAGAGAATGCAGGTCTAGTTTGTACAGTGTCTCTTCATAGGATAGTCCCACCATCCTGGAAATAAACCTGGTGACCTTCATTGCACTGCCTCTATGGCAAAAGTATTTTCCATGAGATAAGGAGCCCATCATTGCATAAAGTGCCTTAGGTGTGGTCAAAACAAACTCCTATACAACTGAAGCAAGAATTCACTGCTCCTGTACTCAAAAGTTAATATTCCATTGGCCTTTCTAATAGCTTTCTGGACCTACATGTTAGCCTTCAGTGACTTACTAAGGACACCAAGGTCTGCACTTCCTAATCTCTTACCATTTAAGAAATACTCTGCACATTGGTTCCCCCATCAAAGTGTTAACCTCACATTCTTTCCACATTATATTCCATGTGACATGTTCTTGCCTATTCACTAGTATATATGTACTATAGTGAACAGATCGTTCTCACATACTGAGCCTTGCAGTACTCTTAACATGTTATAAAACCTCACCATTCCAACTGAAATCTGTGGTTACCATGTCTTTCCTCTGTGAATACAGATAGAAGTATTAATTTAGGCTTACCTACATCCATTGGCTTAAGCATAGATTGCCCCTTTAGTCTCCAATAGGTACCACTCCTTCCCTGGTAATCCTCTACCCTTAATATGCTTACAAAAACGTTGGGCGTTACCTTGATCCCATCTGTTAAAGATGTTTTGTGGCCCCTCTTAACCTGCTTTACAAGCAACCTTCCTACATTCTCTGCATTCTTTAAGGGCCTTCCCTGTTTTAATGTACTTCTTTCTTTTTCTTTATCAAACTCTCGATATCCCTTGTCATCCAGAGTTGCCTGGATGTTCTTAACCTTCACCTTCTGGCTCCCTTAAACATTGGGTTAACATTTGTTAGCTTCCAATCTGCAAGAATCATTTCAGAATCTATGGAATTTTAGAAGATGGTTACTAATGCATTGACTATCTCTACGTAACTACCTCCATTAGTACTTGTGATCCAATCTTGCATTTTTTTTGACCAAGTTCGAGTTTGTTGGAGGGTTCTGGGGATAAGGCCAAATGAGTTTCTCACTTTATGTCAGCAAGCTCGCCATATTAATTACCATGTTCCTGTGGAGTCTCTTGCATCTTATTCTGGCCCCAAATCAGCGCATTACCAGAATCACTTGCCACTCTGTGCATATCTGCCAAAGGACTGAAACCCCTTGCATTCATGACATCTTTGAAAGGCGCTGTACACCTGAACCTGTTGTGGTAATTCAGTATTGCCCTGCTCTGGCCCTGAAGTCACACTTCCCATTGCACCTAGCTGTCATAGCTGATGCCCCATCATGCCTACAACTCTGTTCTCTCACCCTAGTCACTGTTTAACTACCAGATGGCACACTTTACCTGTCCATAGCTACATTCCATCTGAGCATCCTCTAAGTCAGCACTACCCTCTCCCCAGTGCCCATGTAGATCCACATCTTGGCATTGTCTAGTAGGGACCATCACAGGTAGGCTATTGAACAAATGCAGCCATGAGCTTTTGTTTAACAGAGATTACAAACAAAATCAATTGAGGCTGAAGTTCACCCCAACAATGCAAACCAGATCTCAGCATCACCACCAAAGATTAATTTTCAGTTGATGATTGTTTGCTGTGCCCAGCTCTTCTGTATTGGAAGTGGATGTCAGTAATGTTCTGACTCACTTGGAGCACTCTCACAGCTGAGCTCTGCCATAGACAAGAACAGCTTCCTCCTTCCCAATGTCATTGGAACACTGCTCCCATTCCCCACATTTCTCCGCATCTAGAGAGAGATCAGGGAGCTATGGATCTGTGAGTCTTACATCAGTGGTAGGCAAACTATTGGAATATATGATGAAGATGAAAATTAATCTTCATTTGGAGAGACAAGGTTTGATCAGGGATAGTCAGAGGGAGGTAATTCTAATGGAATTTTTTGAGGAGGTGATCAAGTGTTTGGATAAAGGTAGGGCATTTTAGCAAGGCCTTTAACAGGGTCTGAAATGGGAAACTGATAAATAAGCTAATGGGATCCAGGGTAACTTGGTAAGTTAAATCCAGTATTAGCTTAGTGACGGGAGATAGAGGGTGGTGGTGGAAGGCTGTTTGTGTGATGGAACCCGGTGTACGGTGGCATACCACAGGGATCAGTGCTGGCTCCCTTATTTTTTGTATATTTATAAATGATGTAGATGAGAACGTGTGAGGGATGATGATAAGTAAGTTTGCAGATGTTGCAAAGATTAGCCTGTTAGTTGACACCGAGGAGGACGTTGTTAAGTTACTGGATGATATAAGTGAATTGTTCAGATGGGCAGATGGAATTTAACCCTGATAAATGTGAGATGATGCACTTAGAAGAAGAAACAAGACATTGAACCCAAGCATCACGTAGTGAAAAGCCATGTACTAACAAACAAAGATTTTTACTTCTGTTGATGCTGTTTATGCGAATATAAAATGATTTTCATGATTAAAGTATGTAAAACTCAGATCATCACGGATCCCCTGAATGTTAGTGGAATGGAGCCCCTTCCTGTTGATGAATTCCACACTGTTGTGATACCACCCTCGTAGTCCCATGTGGGTACATTCGATGGCACCTGTACCCGGGGGAGGATCTGAGCTATGTTCCTGAATCCTCCTGCCCAGGCTGCAGCATTGACCTCATCATGGGGGAACAAAATGACCTGGTGTGACTGTACCCAGATGGCATCAGTCACTGTCCTGATGTATTTGTGGGTGCCCGACTGAGAGATCCCACACAGGTCACCCATCGCTCCCCGGATGGAGCCAGTCCTATAGAAGTTCAGCCCCACAGTGACCTTCATAGCCACTGGGAGAGGGAGGCCTCCCATCCTGCAGACCCCAGGTCCCACTCCAGCATCTGGCACCGTGTCCCAGGACGTAAGGAGCCTGCATTGGCATTGCGCCTAACTCATCCTCAGGAAATGGAGTGGGATCTGGAAAACTCCAGAACTCCTGTGCACCCCAACTTGAGGGAGCCTATGGCTATGATGTCTCCCTCCTTGTACTCTGTGCTAGTATCTCTGTGCTGCTCCTGGGCTTGCTGTTGGTCCTGGTCCTCATGTCTCTTTTATTTAGGCAGCTACAGTGACCAACATCCCATCAGCAGCAGGCACCATCAATCTCTGAGAAAAGGACCTAAGCTACGAACAGGAAGAGTGAAGAAATTTCTTAAAAATCAGAACAGTTTTCAAAAGAGATATGAACTTCCAAGTAACGCCTGAAAGACTGATGTGGCACAATCTCAGGCTGCAAAGGTTTTCCCACACGAAAACAGAAACTTCTGGAGAAGCTCAGCAGGTCTGCCAGTATCTGTGGAGAGAAATCAGAGTTAACATTTTGGGGCGAGTGACCCTTCCGAAGATAGTAACTATGAAAATGCTGGTTTATATGCAGAAGATAGGGAAGGGGGATGGGGTAAGGAGTAAATGATAGATGGGGATAGAGCCCAAAGTGGGAGAAGAACAATTGGACAGACTAAGGAATGGATAACGATCTGCCTAGGTGGGTATTCATGGAGACTGTTAGCAGATTATGTGATAACCCAAGGCCTGGTATTGTAGGGGTTGGGGTAAAGGCGTGGATGAGCTCAAGCCCAGAAGTTGTTGAACTCAATATTGAGTCTGGAAGGCTGCAGGGTCCCGAAGTGGAAAATGAGATGTTGTTCTTCCAGCTTGTGCTGAGCTTTGCTGGAGCACTGCAGCAAACCAGAGACAGAGATGTTGGCCGGGGAACAGGGTGGTGTTGTTAAATGGCAGGCAACTGGACACTTAAAGTCTGACCCTGATTTACAGCATCCACAGTTCTTTCAGTTTTTATTGAAGATTTTCCTGCATGTCTCTTGTCAGCCTGTGGCTCAGTTGGTAGTGCTGTTGTCGCCAAAGTCATAAGGATTTAGGTTTGAGTCCCAACTCAGGCCTTAAATACAGCATCAAGGCTGATATTCCAGTGCAGTCCTGAGGATTACTGCTGACTGCAGTGCCAGATTTCAGATGAGATGCTAAACCAAGGCTCCATCTGTTCAGGCTGACAAAAATGATTCCTTATTTTGTGGAAGAGCAGGTGCTTGAGAACCTGGTCAATATTTATCCTTTAAACAGCACCACAGTTTATCTGATCATTATCCTGGTGGAATCTTGGTGTATGAAAATTGTGTGCCCTGCTTCCTTCTTAACAATAGTGACCACACTTAGAATGGACTTAATTGCGTGTAAAGTGCTTTGAGATACCTGGTGGTCAGGAAAAGTCTTTCTTCAGTTCTAGATCAGGTTGGTGTATGTCTCAAAGTGAATTTTGGAGGGAGGCTGGGATTCTTATGACATCATTGGCCTTTGTCAAAAATAAAACTGCGGATGCTGGAAATCAGAAACAAAAATCCGTCCTGAAGAAAGGTCACTAGACCTGAAACGTTAACTCTGCTTTCTCTCTGTGGATGCTCCCAGAGCTGCTGAGTTTCTCCAACAATTTCTGTTTAGATTCATTGCCTTTGTCTTTCTGACGGTGGGGTGGTAGAACTTGGAAGGTGCTTTTTATTTTCTGGATTGCGGCTTGAGATCAGATCAAATGCAACCTCCATGCTCCAGTCCTGAAGGTTGGATTGATCAATGTCTTGGTAGACTAAAAGATTGAATGGCAAAGACAATCAACAAGTGGGAGCTGTTCTGTGTATTATCCAGCTTCGCCAGACTCATCAAGCAAAAGGTGGGTGTTCTTTCAATGGTGATTCGAGATTTGTAGATGGCCAGATGGCCCAGCCTGTTCCTGCTTCTGATAACATGGCTGTTTCAATCCAGCAGCTGGAATATAATGTGGGGAAAATGTGAGGTTATGCTCTCTCGCAGGAGGAGTAGAGGAGCTGAATACAATTTAAATGGAGAAAAACTGCAGAAAGCTCTGGCACAGAGAGTTTTGGGAGTCCTCATCCATGAAGCACAAAGAGCTATCATGCAAGTTCAGTCAGTAATAGTGAAGGCAAATGGAATGATGGCCTTTTTTTTTTAAAAATGGAGTAGAAAATTAAGGAAGTCTTGCTAAAACTAGATAGCACACAAATAAGGAACAAGAGTAGGCCACTTTGAGCCTGCTCCACTATGCAGTAAGACAAGGACTGATCTGATTTTAACCTCAACTTTACATTCCTTCACATCCCCAACAATATTTCATCCCCTTGTTAATCAAAAATATACCTACCACTGCCTTAAAAATATTTAAAGATTCTGCATTCACTGCCTTTTCAGGAAGCGAATTCCAAAAAATGTTTCCTCAGCTCTGATTTATATGGGTGATTCCTGATTTTTAAACTGCGACCCCCGGTTCTAAATTCTCCCCCAAGAGGAAACATCAATTCAACATCCACCCAGTCAAGTCCCCTCAGAGTCTTTTATATTTCAATTAAATCACCTTTGACTCTTCTAAACCCCAGAGGATATAGACCTAGCCTTTCCTCCAGGTATTAGTCAAGTCAAGTTTTGCTGGACTGCGTCCAATACATTAGCATCCTCCTTTACAGTGGTAGTACAGTACACAGTACTCCAAATGCAGTCTCACCAATGCCCTGTATTATTGAAGCATAACCTCCCTAGTCTTGCAATTAATTCCTTTTGCAATAAAACATAATTTTCCATTAGCTTTCCTGATTACTTGCTGTACCTGCATACTGTCAACGTGATATTGATCGCCTCAATTTCTCTGCCCCGTCCCTCACCAAATCCAACCCATCTCCCTCCGAACTGACTGCACTCGGTGCACTCAGATCTAACCCTGACTTTGTCATTAAGCCTGCCGATAAGGGTGGTGCTGTTGTAGTCTGGTGTACTGACCTCTACATTGCAGAGGCTGAGCACCAACTCTCAGATACCTCCTCCTACCTTCCCCTGGACCATGTACCCACCATAACACATCAGGCCATTGTATCAGCCATGATAATGATCTAATTTCATCTGGTGACCTCCCCCCCTACCCCGATTGCTTCCAAGCCAATAGCCCCCAGCCCCGCACAGCTCGCTTCTACCTCCTTCCAAAAATCCACAAACAGGACTGTCCAAGCAGACCCATTGTTTCACCCTGCTCGTGTCCCACAGAACTCATCTCTTCCTACCTTGACTCAGTCTTCTCCCCACCCCGGTCCAGTCCCTGGTCACGTACATCCGTGATTCCTCTGACACTTCACACCAGTTTCAGAATTTCCAGTTTGCCGGTTCCAGCCACCTCCTCTTTACCATGGACATGCAATCCCTTTACACGTCCATTCCCCACCAGGAGGGTCTTAGGGCTCTCTGCTTCTTCCTGGAGCAAAGACCTGAACCATCCTCACCCACCACCACCCTCTTCCGCTTGGCCGATCTTGTCCTCACCCTCAACAACTTCTCTTTCAACTCCTCTCATTTTCTTCAGGTAAGAGGGGTTGCCATGGGTACCGCTTGGGCCCTAGTTATGCCTGTCTCTTCATGGGGTACGTGGAACATTCCTTGTTCCAGTCCTATTCCGGCCCCCACCCACAACTCTTTCTCCGATATATTGATGCTGCTTACCCTGTCTCATCCAGAATTGGAAAATTTCATTGATTTTGCTTCCAATTTCCACCCTGCCCTCACTTTCACCTGGTCTATCTCTGACTCCTCCCTCCCCTTACTCGGCATTTCTGTTTCCATTTCTGGGGATAGACTGGCCACTAATAACCAAAACAAACCCACTGACTCCTACAGCTACCTGGACTATGCATCCTCACACATCCTGTAAAGACTCCATCCAATTCTCCCAGTTCCTCCGTCCACATCACATATGTTCAGATGAGACCGACTTCAACAAGGGAGCCTCTGAAATGTCCATCTTCTTCCTCAACCAAGGATTCCCCAGCTCCGTTGTTGACAGGGCCCTCAACCGGGTCTGACCTATCTCTCGCCCTCACTTCTTCCCTTCCCTCCCGCAACAGCAATATGGTTCCCCTTGTCCTTACCTACCATCCCACCAGCATCCACATCCAGAAGATCATCAGGCACCGTTTCTGCCACCTCCAGCGAGATGCCACCACCAGACATATAGTCCCCTCCCCTCCCTTGTCTGCCTTCCACAGGAACCGTTCCCTCGGGAACACTTCCTGGTCCACACTTCCTTTACCCCCAACACCTCCCCACAGCCCCACGACACCTTCCCCTGTAACTGGCGAAGGTGTAACACCTGTGCATTTACCTCCTCCCTCCCCACTATCCAAGGGCCCAAACATACCTTCCAGGTGAAGCAACACTTCACCTGCACTTCCCAGAATCTAGTCTACTGCATTCGCTGCACACAATGTGGTCACCTCTACACTGGGGAAATGAAGAGTAGACTGGGTGACTGCTTCGCAGAACATCTATGTTCTGCTCGCAGAAAAGATCCTGAGCTTCCATTTGTCTGCCACTTTAACGCACCACCCTGCTCCTTGGCCAACATCTCTGTCTCTGGCTTGCTGCAGTGAAGCTCAGTGCAAGCTGGAAGAACAACACCTCATTTTCTGTTTAGGGAACCTGCAGCCCTCCGGACTCAATATCGAGTTCAATAATTTTAGGGCCTAAACTCTCCCATGTCCCAGCCCCCGTCCCCACACGTCAGGCCTTGTTATCACATAGCCTGCCATTACACACTACCTATTGTTAATCTCTAACAGTCCTCATTAACAACTATCACCCTCCTAACCAGATCGTTATCAACATCTTTACCTGTCCAACTGCCCTTCTCTCTCTTCGGGCTCAATCCTTTAATCTATAGTTTATTCCCTACCCCATCTCCCTCCCCGTTTTCTGCAAATAAACCAACATTTTCCCAGCGCCCATCAATTCTGAGGAAGGGTCACCGGACCCGAAACGTTAACTCTGATTTTTTCTTCTTCACAGATGCTGCCAGACCTTCTGAGCTTTTCCAGCAACTTTGTTTATGTTCCTGCATACTTCAGTTTAGTTCATTCACTCAGACATCCAGATCTCCCTGCTCCCCAGAGATGTCAAATCTCTCACCATCTGCACTTCTTGTTTTATTCTTTATGCCAAAATGGACAATTTTACACTTTCCCACATAGTGCTCCATTTGCCAGACCTTTGCCCACTCATTTAACCTATCTATATCCCTTTGTAGGCTCCTTCTGTCCTATTCACAGCTCACTTTCCAACTTACCTTTGTGTCATCAGCAAAGTTAGCTACCCTACCTTTCATCCCTGCATCCAAATCATTTATATAAATTGAGAAGAGCTGTGGTCCTGGCAATGACCCTGTAGTACACCACTGGTGACATCCTGCCAGCCTGACAAAAACCCATTTAATCCTACACCCTGCTTCCTGTTAGTCAGCCAATCTTCGATCCATGCCAATATGTTCGTCCCTATATCAAGACCTTTTATTTTCTGCAACGCCCTTTCATACACCACCTTATCAAATGCTTTCTGTAAATCCAAGTACAATATATCACTGGTTCCCCTTTATCGACAGCACTACTGCTCCTATGTCTTATGGTAGTATGGAGTTACACTCAAACTGTGTATGAATAGATACATTTATATAGAAGGTCTTGTGACTTTGATGAGGAGTGTCCCATGTGACCCCATGAGCCTTCTCCCATCCTAGTTCACCTCACACTATCCTTCTTCAAAGAACTCCAATAAAGGATGATTTCCCTTCGACAAAAACCATACTGGCTCTGCCTTATTAATTTGAACTTATCCAAATGCCCTGCTTAAATAATAACTAACATTTTCCATATGGCAGCTGTATTGTTCAGACCACAACTGGAATACCATGAGCAGTTTTGGTCCCCTTATCTAAAGAAAGGCATTCTGGCATTGGAGTTAGTCCAGAGAAGATTCATTAGGTTTTACAAAGTATGGAGGGCCTCTCTTATGAGGAAAGGTTGAGTAGATTGGGCCTGTACTCATTGGAGTTTAGAAGAATGAGAGGCAACCGTATCGAAACATACAAGATTCTGAGGGGACTTGACAGGATAGATGTAGATGCAGATTGTCTCCCCTTACGGGAGAGTCTAGAATCAGAAGGATAATCTCAAAGTAAGGGGTGATCAGTTTCAGACTGAGATAAGTAAGAATGTGTTTACTCAGAGGCTAGTGAATCTGTGGAATACTGAGGTTGAGTCATGAAGTATACTCAAGGCTGTGATAGACAGGCTTTTAATCAGTAAGGGAATCAAGGGTAATGGGGAAAAGGCAAGAAAATGGAGCTGAGGATGATTAGAGCAACTATGATTCATTGAATGGTGGAGCAAACTCAATGGGCTGAATAGCCTATTTCTGTCTTATGGAGTTACTCTAAATACAACAATAATGGAAAAAAAAGAGGGCCAGATAGACCCATTTATAATGGAAGGTCTTGTGACTTTAATGCGGTGTGCTCTAACTGATGAGCCAGAAACTTTGGTTTCAATTACCTCTCCAGGATTTTCTGGCCATGAATCGAATGTTTGTGACAAGGTTGCTTGTCCCTCAAATGCTTCCGGACTCTTCCCCAAATGGAAAAAGCATGTCTTGAAAATTTGAAACAAGCAAACAAACTCACTTGTATTGGATTAGTATTTCATCATTTCACACCTGTTGACTCGGATATAAAGTGTGGTCCAATATGGAAACTGTTTTTAAAATTAGAATGTAGAGCACACAGCTTGTTGAGGACGTTATGTGTTAATGTGGTGTTTATGTTCGACATGAACCTCCTCCATTCTACTTCACCTCACCCTACCCTTCAATGCTGCCTATTTTACTAGTTTCCCCTTAACCTGCATACAGATTAATGCACACTGCTAAGAATATCAATTCAGATTAACATTGAATACTATGATCTAGCGACACCTGAGAAAGAAAACTGATTTTTGAAACCAAACCAGCCTTGGTCACAAATCTCTGTTGTATACTAAGTGTGGAGCTGGAGGAACACAGCAGGCCAGGCAGCATCAGAGGACCAGGAAAGCTGACGTTTCGGGTCGAGACCCTTCTTCAGAAATTCCTGCTTTCCTGTTCCTCTGATGCCTGGCCTGCTGTGTTCCTCCAGCTCCACACTGTGTTATCTCAGACGCCAGCATCGGCAGTTCTTACTATCTCTCTGTTGTATACAGTTGTAAACTAAGATTGTGCTCAGTCACTGACAGCTTGCTTTGCTGTTGCATTCCTGACCTGAGACAAACTGGTTTCTCTGCATTGCATGCAGTTTAGAAGAGTACTCAAACTTGAATTGTGTACTTTACTCTTTGCTTTTGGCTTTGGTGTGGTTTCAGAACAATTGAAAAGGTGATGTTTATTTCTGAGTGTTACACACAAAGCACAAACCCTGAATGATCTCCTTACTTGAGAAAGGATGTACTAGTACTGGAGGGGGTGCAGAGGAGGTTCACTAGGCTGATTACAGAGTTGGAAGTGTTGGCTTATGAGGAGGGATTGAGTAGCCTGAGGCTGTACTTATTGGAATTTAGAAGAAGGAAAGGGGATCTTTTATAAACATATAAAATTATAATCAGAATAGCTAAGATAGAAGCAAGGAGGTTGTTTCCACTTCCAGGTGAAACCAGAACTATTTGGCTTCAAAATAAGGGGGAGCAGGTTTAGGATTGAGTGGAGGAGAAAATTCTTCACCCAAAGGGTTGTGAATCTGTGGAATTCCCTGCCCAGTGAGGCAGTTGGGGCTTCCTCATTGAATGTTTTTAAGGCAAAGATTTTTGAACAGTAAATGAATTAAGGATTATGGCGACCAAGCAGATAGGTGGAGCTGAGTCCATGAATAGATCAGCCATGGTCTTATTGAATGACACAGCAGGTTTGACAGGCCGGATGGCCTACACCTGCTCCTATTTCTTAAGTTTGTGTGAATATTGTGAACAGGGAGCAAACTGCATGTGGTTGTTTGATAGGTAAAGACTTCAGCTACACTTCCCTCATCCTGATCCCTCTCAAGATCCCATTTATTTTACCATAAGATTTCCTCCCCACCCCACCCAATCTACAACATAGTGTTTTACAGCACGGAGGAAGACCATTCATCCTCTCAAGTCTATGCCAGCTCTTTGGTACAACTATCCAATTACTCCTTTTCCCATAGCTCTGCAATTTGTAACCTCCAACAATATACACAAGTCTGTTTTGGAACTTACTATTGAATTTTGCTGATGATACATTCTAAAGAATCTTGACTCACTGTATAAAAATGTTTCTTTCTCATTTTACCTCTGGTTCTTTTTTCAATTACCCCCATAAACCTATGTCCTCTGGTCTGCCAGTGGAAACAACTTGTAAAAAACCTAAGCTTCACATTATTTTTCCACTGGTTGTCAATTCCTCTGATTTATTTTCCATTCCTTGCCATGCCTTTTATGGTGGACACTTGGCCCTTCTCACAGTTTTCCTAGGTTCCAATAAGCATGTATGCAAGGTGTAGGTATGAACTGTGTATTTCCCACTATGACACAATGTGCTGATCCATCACTGCACTATGCCACCCATGTACTACAAGTGTTAAGCATGGTTTCTCTCAATTTATGCAATCTTAAAGCTTCGGATTTGTTGCATAAGAATTTGCAGAATGCAAAAAACTGTAGTCACTCGCTGAAGACCGTTATTCTCCCTGGAGAGAAGGCAGCTGTGATGGTGGTCTCATAAAAGATTTCATGACCGGGCTGGATAAAGTAGATAGGGAGAAGTTGTTACACCTTGCAAAAGGAAAAACGAGAAGGGCACAGAATTAGTAGTGTACAAAAAAAGCAATGGTCATGTGAGAAAAAAACATCATTGCACAACGAGTCGTTCGCGTTTGGAAGGGACTGCCTGGAAATATGGTGGATGCAGGGATCAATTGAGGCTTTCAAGGGAGTATTGGATGATTATTTGGATAGAAATGGTGAGCAAAGATTTGAGGGAAAAGCAGCAGATTTGCCCTGGGTAATAATGCCTGCTTGAAGGCCTGGTGCAAGCATGATAGGCCCAGTTAGCCTCCTTCTATGTGTAACAATTATTTGATTCTGTGATATTCAAAAAGATCCAGCAATATCTATAGCATAGATGTTAACTTTCCTGATCATTGTCTGGTTCACTCGTGCTGAGTCCAACAACAGTGATGTCATCATGCAGCCAATGAAAGTGAAGAATTCTCATAGAGAACCGGGAAATAAAACAATGATCTTTTATCTTTTATTTCCAATTAAATAAAGATTGTGACATACACAACAGATGTTGTGATAGAAGCTCTTAACTAATAAGGGAGCCAATGTTTATTGAGGGTAGATGGGAATGTGGAATCAAAGCCACAAGCAGATTGTTGCTGATCTCATTGAATGGTGGAGCAGACTCAAGGGCCGAATGGCCTATTCCTGCTCCTAATTTGTTTATTTGAAGCTGAATCTTATGAGCAATTTTAAACTCTATTTAAAAATTATTTGTTTCTCTATTTAAAATTGATGACTTTTTCAAACATAATATGGAAAGTTGATAGTTTACAATTTGTTTTCAGGGCCGGACCATTTGTTCAGCAAAGGTTATAACTTTGTATCAATGTTCTGTCTAAGCCATACAGCAATCATGAGGGTACTCACAAGCTTTCCCCTTCTGGATACTGTGGGCTGACATGCAAATGTAAAGGCAAAATTCATTGAAATAAACAGACTGTGTAGAACAAAGATATCATTACTTATTAAATTGTAAACCCAGTTGCAGCCCATTCAACAAGGTATAAACTTTCATGGTTTTATTTGCAATGTGTGACTAGGGGAGAGTTTACATCAGCTCAAGTGATTTGTAAAGATTGCCATCCGTGGGCCTTTTGACAGTGCACCTGGAGCCAGAAGATGCTTGTGTCTTTTATATTTGTGTGAAACTACCGATGTGCAGACAACAAAAACTGCTGTCAGTTTCACCACTGTAATGATGATGAACACTGACAGTTCCAACATCATTACACCCACTGAGTTATAGGATGTTTGAAACCATAGGAATTTGAAATATTTTTCAACATTTGGAAACTGCAGAAAGTAACATTAATCAGAATTTAACTCTCATTCAGAGATTGAAGTGTTGAAATAAGTAACATTACAGCCAAAAAAAAGTGCAAAAATTGATTTATTGTTGTAATTGTAACCAAAATAAAATTTTGTCAAAGGCAAAATGCTACGGGGGATGCTGGAAATTTGAAGTAATCACAGAGGACACTGGAGAAATTTCACAGGTCTGGCAGCATCTTTGGAGACAAACAGAGTTAACATTGAAGAAGTGTCATACGAGACTTGAAATGTTAACTCCGTTTATATCTCCAAAGAAAAACTTTGTTGGCTGAGTTCCTTTTCTGTCTTTCCCCCATTTCTTGTTCATTTTAAACTTCAATTTACTTTTGTGTTGAAACATTTCTCTTCGCCCACGCAACTTAGTTTTCAAACATGTCCTTCATCTGCTCTCATGTTGTGACAAATTGCCTCTGCTCAAGGCAAGGAAAGTCAGATCATTCCGAGCAACAGTTCTTTCAGCTACTTTTTTCCCAACTTGTACAGTGCTCAGGGTTAATTCCAACACAGTAACCAGGAGATTTAAATTGAATGAATCTGTAATTGAAGACTACCGTCAGTATTGGTGACCATGTAATTACTGGATTGTTGTGAAAACTGACATTCCCTCTAATCTTTTCCGCTGCTGTGTGGACCTTGGGAGTTCATGCACAGTAGGAGTTTCCCGAATCAGATGTTAATGTGTCAGCTTTTGGGGTGCGGTCCCTCTTATTAGGCTGCCGTATAGCTTTGAGAGAACATTGGTGTAATCCCATCTGGTGCACAAATACCCTTTACAGAAACATTTCTCTATCCTTTAGAGAAGGATATCTGTTGTCCTTACTTGATCTGTTCTACAAGTGATTCCAGACTCTCAGTAACGTGATTGACACTTAATGATCCTCTGAAATGCACAATGAGGCCACTCAGTGTTGACGAATACGGGCTCATCTTCTCTTCGTAAGACGTTGCCTCTGTACGAAGACAATAATTGCCACAAAGTCCCATAGAGACAGAGAGAGAGAGAAAAAAAGATAGACCAAGAGAAAGTGAGGATCCATAAGAAATGGGGATGAAGTCAGCGCAAGATTAAAGAGGTAGAAACTGGAAGGCGAAAGGCTTGGGAAGACACAGCATTTAGTGAGAAAAGGAAAATTCATATCGACAGTCATTAGTTAGACATTTGGTCAGTCAGTTGTAATTATACAGTCATACAAGCACGGAAACAGACCCTTCCGTCCAACTCGTCCAAACCGACCAGATATCCTAAACTGATCCAGTCCCATTTGCCAGCTTCTGGCCCATATCCCTCTAAACCCTTCCTGCTCATGTATAGTTGATGAGGAGTTGTGCTCTGCCTTCTTGGGCTTACTGTTGCTCTCATATCTTTGACCTTCATCAGCCATCCTGCGTCAAAGCCAATTATACATTGATGAAGCAGGGTTCACCATTATAGGGAATCCCCAGCACTCTCTTCCCAGCCTTTAAGGTTAAAGTTGAATTTCTTCACGCAGACTCTCAAGCTGACCATTGCCATCTTGAGGACAGTGATAGGGATGGGTAATAAATGGTGGACCCACATCCCATTAACGAATAATGGGAATATTTTTGATCAACTTGATCTTACCGGAACATACAAGTGTGTGCATGTTTAAACACTAAAAATATATAATAGCCCAGATCTTCCAGTTACTATCAATGCTGCACACATTGATGCTGCCCACAAAGATTTCTGAAAACCAATTTTTTGGCCATTGTTTCAGCCAGGACTTTCCATTTTAGCTGAAGCATGATGGGTCAGCACAAATGTCCGTTAACAGACTGAAGAGAAGACAGTTATAGAGAGAAGACACGCTCCTTCTTATGACAGCATCTGCCGTGTTCAGGCAAGTTCTTAAAGGTCTCAAGTCTTTCACTGATGGGGTGGCTGGGTGACTAGCCGAGTGTGTAGTGCTGGGGTCAAGTCATTGGGTACACAGATGAGAGGGTAGTCCAGTGAAGTTTGGTCATGTTGCTGAGGCAAACTTCTGGGGGAGGGGACGTCGGGTCAGGGCTTGATAATAGAAATATTGAGAGTAGGAGCAAGAGTAGGCCATCGGCCCTTTGAGCCTGCTTTGTCATTCAATGTGATTATGGATGATCATCCAACTCAGCCCCCTGCTCCCACTTCCTCTCCATACCCTTTGGTCCCTTTGGCCCTGAGAACTATATCTAAGTCCTTCTTAATATGCTTCAAAGTTTTGGCTTCAACCGCTTTCTGTGGCAGAGAATTCCTCACCATTCTCTGCTGAAGAAACTGGAAGAAAAATTGGGATTTTTGGTTGGAGTACTCAGTTCAGCGGCACAGGCTAGTCGCTGAGTCAGGCCTGTATTAATCATAAAATCAAAGGTACAAAAGGGGGCCGTTGGCCTATTGAGTCTATCCCACCAAAAATATACAATTGCCTACGCTAGTCCCTGCATTAGGCCCAGAGCCTTGAATGTTATGACACATCAACTCAAACTTTTTAAATGTTGTGAGGTTTCTTCCCTCAACTACCCTCTTAGCCAACATTTTTCCTCAAATCTCCTCTGCTTTTCACTTTAAAGTTATGCTGCTTTGTTATTTACCCTTTGACTGAGGGAACAGCTGCTCTCTGTTTACCCTGTTCATGTCTCTCATAATCTTACCCACCTTTATCAGGCCCCCCTCAACCTTCTCTGCTCCAAACAAAACAACCTTCCTTATCCAGCTTCCATTCGTAGCGAAAATGCTCATCCCCTGGTGAATCTCCTTTGCAGCCCCTCCAGTGTCATCACATCCTTCCTACAGAGTAGTGACTAGAACTGCACAACGTACTTCAGATGTGACCTGACCAACATTCTGTACAGCTCTGACACAGCCTGCCTGTACTTATAATCTATGCCACAACTAATAAAGGCAAGATCTGAAATGACTCCACAAAGGCCAGTATCCCATCATCAAATCACCCTTTATTTACACGTGCATAATTCATGACAGTGATCCAGCTAGCTCAGAGCCAGCTCTCAGAGTGAGCAGAACCTCTGACGCTCCTGTTTATATCTGTCAGCCAGGGATCCCTGATTGGACCAGGTTAACAGCCCCAATCAGGGAACTCCTATTCTATGAGGTCCACCTGGCTGACCGTTTTCCCATCACTATAGTGTCCTGTATGCCACCTTCAGGGATCTGTGGACAAACACTCACAAGATACCTCTGTTTCTCTGAACTTTCAAGTGTCTTGCCATTTGTTGAGTACTCCCTTGTCTTGTTCCATCTTTGAAAGGACATCACCTCACGTTTATCAGAGTTAAATTCCATCTGCTGTTGATCTGCCCATCTGACCAATCCACTTACAGCCTCCTGTAATCTAACAACTTCCTTCTCACTGGCTGTGTTGATAACAATCTTTATATCATCTGCAAACTTCCTTTTCATCCTACATGACCCCCTGCCCCACCTCCACCCAATGATCTCATCTACATCATTACGAACCAGTGTAACATTTCCAGCCTTAGAATGCAGCTAAATCCTGCATATTTCTCGCAGGACCCTGAAACTGAACTCAGAATCGAACACATTCGTGAAGCGTTGACAATTAACCCATTGGACGTTTAAAATTTCCAGGCGATTTCAGCGGATGTACGTGCGCCAGGATTTCCACCGGGCCCCAGGTGATTTCTGCAGTTTAGGGTGATTTGCTAGGGCTCTTGTAGCAGAAGGTTCAGGATCAAGTAAAAACTGGAAGAATGATGGATGCTGTAAACCAGGAACAAAAACAGAAATTGCTGGAAAGGCTCAGCAGGTCCAGCAGTATCTGTGAAGAGAAATTAGAGTTAACGTTTCGGCTCTGGTGACCCTTCCTCAGAACTGATGGCAGCAAGGAAAATATGCACAAAAATAGGGTGGGAGGAGGGGTTAAGGAGTAAATGATAGGTGACGATAGGGCACAAAGAGAGAGAAGAACAGTTGGACAGACAAAGCAGTTGATAACGATCTGGCTAGGACGGTGAATAGCTGTTAATGGAGACTGTTAGCAGCTAACAATATGTAGTGTGTAATGGCAGGCTATGTAATAACAAGGCCTGGTGTGTGGGGTAGGGGTTTTAGGACAGGAGAGTTCAGGCCCTGAAATTATTGAACTTGATATTCAGTCCGGAGGGCTGCGGGGTCCCCAAGGGAAAATGAGGTGTTGTTCCTCCAGCTTGCGCTCAGCTTCGCTAGAGCACTGCAGCAAACCTGAGACAGAGATGTTGGCCAGGGAGCAGGGTGGTGTGTTAAAGTGGCCGGTAACTGGAAGCTCAGAGCCTTTTTGCGAGCAGGACATAGATGCTCTAGAAAACAGTCACCCAGTCTACACTTTGTTTCCCCAATGTAGAAGAGACCACATTGTGAGCAGCGAATGCAGTAGATTAGATTCTGGGAAGTGCAGGTGAAGTGTTGCTTCACCTGGAAGTTATGTTTGGGCCATTGGATAGTGGGGAGGGAGGAGGTAAATGGGCAGGTGTTGCACCTTCGCTGGTTGCAGGGGAAGGTGCTGTGGGGTTGTGGGGAGGTGTTGGGGGTAAAGGAAGTGTGGACCATGGTGTCCGAGAGGGAACAGTCCCTGCGGAAGGTAGACAAGGGAGGGGAGAGGAATATGTATCTGGTGGTGGCACCTTGCTGGAGGTGGCGGAAATGGCATCTAATGAACTTGTGGATGTGGATGCTGGTGGGATGGTCGGTAAGGACAAGGGGACCCCTATCGGTGATGCCGGAGGGAAGAGAAGGGGTGAGGACGGAAGTGCGGGAGATGGGTCGGACCAGGTTGAGGGCCCTGTCGACAATGGAGCTGGGGAATCCTTGGTTGAGGAAAAAGGTAGATATTTTGGAGGCTCCCTTGTTGGAGTTGGCCTGATCTGAACAAATGTGACAGAGATGGAGGAACTGAGAGAATGGATTGGAGTCTTTACAGGAAGCAGGGTGTGAGGATGTATAGTCCAGGTAGATGTGAGAGTCAATGGGTTTGTAGTGGATGTTAGTGGTCAGTCTATCACCAGAAATGGAAACAGAAATGTCGAGGAAGGGGAGGGAGGAGTCAGAGATAGACCAGGTGAAAGTGAGGGCAGAGTGGAAATTGGAAGCAAAATCGATGAGCTTTTCCAATTCCAGATGAGACAGGGAAGCAGCATTGATGATATCATTGATATATCGGAGAAAGAGTTGTGGGTGGGGGCCGGAATAGGACTGGAACAAGGAATGTTCCATGTATCCCACAAAGAGACAGGCATAACTGGGCCCATGCGGGTACCCATGGCAACCCCTCTGACCTGAAGAAAATGAGAGGAGATAAAAGAGAAATTGCTCAGGGTGGCCAAGCGGAAGAGGGTGGTGGTGGGTGGGAATGGTTCAGGTCTTTGCTCCAGGAAGAAGCGGAGAGCTCTAAGACCCTCCTGGTGGAGACGGGACGTGTAAAGGGATTGCACATCCATGGTAAAGAGGAGGCGGCTGGAACCGGCAAACTGGAAGTTTTGAAACTGACATAAAGCATCAGAGAAATCATGGATGTACGTGGGCAGGGATTGGACCAGTGGGGAGAAAAGACTGTGTCAATGTAGGAAGAGATGAGTTCTGTGGGGCAGGAGCCGGATGAAATAATGGGTCTGCCTGGACAGTCCTGTTTGTGGATTTTTGGGAGGAGGTAGAAGCGAGCTGTTCGGTGCTGGGGGACAATCAGCTTGGAGGCAGTGGTGGGGGTGGGGGGGATCACCAGTTGAAATGAGGTCAGTAATCATTGTAGATACAATGGCCTGATGTTCCATGGTGGGGTCATGGTCCAGGTGGAGATATGAGCAGGTATCTGAGAGCTGGTGCTCAGCCTCTACAACAGCACCACCCTTACTGGCAGGCTTAGTAACAAAGTTAGGGTTAGATCTAAGTGCAAGGAGTGCAGTAAGTTCAATGGGCAATCTGTTGGATTGGAGTGAGGGAGGGAGAGAAAATGAGGTGACCAATGTCATGTTGATAGTTCTGAATGAATAGATTCAGTGCAGGGAAAAGGTCAGAGGGTGGGGTCCAGGTGGAGGGAGAGTGTTGCAACTGGGTGAAGGGCTCTGTGGGATGGGGACAGGATTCTTGTCCAAAGAAATGAGTACGGAGGTGAAGACAGTGGAAGAACAGTTTGACGTCATGTCGTGCCTGAAATTTGTTGAGGTGGGGATGTAGAGGAATAAAGCTGAGGCCTTTGCTGAGTACAGAAAGTCCAGCATCGGAGAGTGGAAGGTTAGGAGGGATGGTGAATACCCGACAGGAGGTGGGGAGTTGGGAGAGGGGATAGAGTCAGAGGGAAGGGGAGGAGAGGAAGGTTCCAGAGGGCCATGGGTTTCGCTGAGTTGTTGCAGCTTGTGGGCCTTGATGCCTGAAAGGAAAAGTAAAAGTTTCTGGTTAGCACGACGAATGAGCCGGAGGATGAAGTGGAACTGTGGAGTGTTGTAGCCCTGAGCCAGTGTGTTGCGATGCTGTTGGAGAGAAAGGTTGAGAGTGTGCATGTGGTGCCACATGGCACTGAGTGTGGATCTCAGGATACAGCGAGAGCAGCTGTCTGTGGAACATTGAACATCACAGAGATATCTGTGATCCTGGGTGGATTTGTACATCCGTGATTCCTCTGACACTTTACACGTGTTTCAGAATTTCCAGTTTGCTGGTTCTAGCCTCCTCCTCTTTACCATGGACGTGCAATCCCTTTACACATTCATTCTCCAACAGGAGGGTCTAAGGGCTCTCCGTTTCTTCCTGGAGCAAAGGCCTGAACCATCCCCACCCACCACCACCCTCCTCCGCTTGGCCGAGCTTGCCCTCACCCTCAACAACTTCTCTTTCGACCCCTCTTGTTTTCTTCAGGTGAGAGGGGTGGCCATGGATACCCACATGGGCCCCAGTTATGCCTGTCTCTTTGTGGGGTACATTCCCTGTTCTAGTCCAATTCTGGCTCCCACCGACAACTCTTTCTCCAATATATCAATGATATCATTGGTGCAGCATCCCTCTCTCATACAGAATGGAAAACTTCATCAATTTTGCTTCCAATTTCCACCCTGTCCTCACTTTCACCTGGTCTATCTCTGACTCCTCCCTTCCCTTCCTCAACATCTCTGTTTCCATTTCTGGGAATATACTGGCTACTAATATCCATTACAAATCCACTGACTCCTACCTGGACTATACATCCTCACACCCCACTTCCTGTAAAGACTCCCTCCCATTCTCTCAGTTCCTCTGTCTCCATCGCATATGTTCAGATGAGGCTAGCTTCGATAAGGGAGCCTCTGAAATGTCCCCCTTCATCCTCAACCGAGGATTCCCCAGCTCCATTGTCGACAGGGCCCTCAACCACGTCCAACCAATCTCCCACACTTCCACCCTCACCATTTTTCTTCCCTCCCGCAACAGCGATAGGGTTCCCCTTGTCCTTACCGACTATCCCACCAGCATCCACATTCAGAAGATCAGGCACCATTTCCGCCACCTCTAGTGAGATGCTACCAGCCACATATTCCCCTCCCCTCCCTTGTCCGCCTTCCGCAGGGACCGTTCCCTCCAGGACACCCTGGTCCACTCTTCCTTCACTCCCAACACCCCGCCACAGCCCAATAGCACCTTCCTTTGCAACCGGCCCATTGAACATCTGCCCATTTACTTCCTCCCTCCTTACTATCCAAGGGCCCAAACATATCTTCCAGGTGAAGCAACACTTCACTTGCACTTCCCAGAATCTAGTCTACTTCATTCGCTGCTCACAATGTGGTCACCTCTACACTGGGGAAATGAAGAGTAGACTGGGTGACCGCTTCACAGAACATCTATGTTCTGTTTGCAAAAAAGACCCTGAGCTTCCAGTTACCTGCCACGTTAACACACCACCCTGCTCCCTGGCCAACATTCTCTGTTTCAGGCTTGCTGCAGTGTTCCAGCGAAACCCAATGCAAGTTGGAAGAACAGTACCTCATTTTCCGCTTGGGGACACTGCAGCCCTCCGGACTCAATATCAAGTTCCATAATTTTAGGGCCTAAACTCTCCCGTGTCCTAAACCCCCAACCCCACACACCAGGCCTTGTTACCACATACAAAAACAGAAGTTGCTGGAAAAGCTCAGCAGGTCTGGCAGCATCTGTGAAGGAAAAATTAGAGTTAACATTTTGGGTCCTGTGATCCTCCTCAAAACCGGACCTGAAATATTAACTCTGATCTTTTTCTTTACAGATGCTGCCAGGCATGCTGAACATTTCCAGCAACTTGTGTTTGTGTTCCTGATTTACAGCATCTGCAATTCTTTCGGATCTTGTTATCACATTGCCTGCCATTACACACAGCCTGGAGATAGGAAGCACTGCAGATCCTGGAGTCAGAGTTAATAGAGTGTGGAGCTGGAGAAACACATCTGATGAAGGGTGTAAACCTGAAACATCGACTTTTCTGAGACAGTAGGATCTGCAGATGCTGCAGAATCTGAGATAACAAGGTGTTGAGCTGGATGAACACAGCAGGCCAAGCAGCATCAGAGGAGCAGGAAAGCTTTCCTGCATGTGTTCATCCAGCTCTACACCTTGTTACAGAGATAGTAGGAACTGCAGATGCTGGACGAGAACGCCCTCAACCGTGTCTCCCACATTTCCCGCAACTCATCCCTCACACCCCGTCCCCGCAATAAGAACCAAAAAAGAATCCCCCTCGTCCTCACGTACCACCCCACCAACCTCCGGATCCAACGCATCGTCCTCCGACACTTCCGCCATCTGCAATCCGACCCCACCACCAAAGACATCTTTCCCTCCCCACCCTTATCTGCTTTCCGGAGGGAACACTCTCTCCGTGACTCCCTTGTCCGCTCCACAATCCCCTCCAGCCCCACCACACCCGGCACTTTTCCCTGCAACCGCAGGAAGTGCTACACCTGCCCCCATACTTCCTCCCTCACCCCCATCCCAGGCCCCAAGAAGACATTCCACATCAAGCAGATGTTCACCTGCACATCTGCCAATGTGGTATACTGCATCTGCTGTACCCGGTGTGGCCTCCTCTACATCGGGGAAACCAAGCGGAGGCTCGGGGACCGCTTTGCAGAACA
>NC_063359.1:6727886-6758254 GCF_021869965.1 Rhincodon typus
TCTGCTTGGGAACCCTGCAGCCCAATGGTATCAATGTGGATTTCACAAGCTTCAAAATCTCCCCTCCCCCTACCGCATCCCAAAACCAGTCCAGCTCGTCCCCGCCTCCCTAACCTGTTCTTCCTCCCACCTATCCCCTCCTCCCACCTCAAGCCGCACCCCCATCTCCTACCGACTAACCTCATCCCGCCCCCTTGACCTGTCCGTCCTCCCTGGACTGACCTATCCCCTCCCTAACTCCCCACCTACACTCACCTTTACTGGCTCCATCCCCGCCTCTTCAACCTGTCTGTTTCCTCTCCACCTATCCTCTCCTCTATCCATCTTCTTTCCGCCTCCCCCTCTCTCCCTATTTATTTCAGAACCCCCTTCCCCTCCCCCATTTCTGATGAAGGGTCTAGGCCCGAAACGTCAGCCTTTATGCTCCTATGATGCTGCTTGCCCTGCTGTGTTCATCCAGCTCTGCACCTTGTTGTCTCTACACCTTGTTGCATCGACTTTTCTGCTCCTCTGATCCTGCCTGACCTGCTGTGTTCCTCCAGCTCCACACTGTGTTACACACTATCTATTGTTAGCCACTAACAGTCTCCATTACAGTTATTCACCCTCCTGGCCAGATTGTTATCAGCTCCTTTGTCTGTCCAACTGTCTTCTGTCTCTTTGGGCTCTATCCTCACCTATAGTTTACTCCTTATCCCCTCCTTCCACCTTATCTTCTGCGTATAAACCAACATTTTCCAAACTACCATCAGTTCTGAGGAAGAGTCGCCGAACTCAAAATGTCAACTCTGATTTTTCTTCACAGATGCTGCCATACTGTTGAGTTTTTCCAGCAACTTCTGTTTTTGTTCCTGGTTCAGCTTCAAGTTCCACTTCTGTGTTGTAACATATCCAAACAGGTTCATTACAATAACCACATCCAATTGCTGCTAATACAGATACTGGAAGACCTGAGCCAAAACTATTGAATATAAAACAATATTAATTTCCTCAATAATATCCAATACATCTGGTTTGCTTTGAACAGAATTATTGGTATGCACCAATTATTTGATCAGATTACACCCATCGTCAACAACCATCACTTCCACATTCCAGGCACTCAGCTCCATGAATCAGTCATTTGCTGTGTATAACCTGAAATCAGCACCATATGGGAGGAGAAAAACTACCAACTAATCCCTCCCACACCCTTTCAGTTTCTGGGAGGCAGGTTGCTTAAACAGCGCGCCAAACAACCAGCAAACAAAAGTTGGTGCTTCAGATCACGGAGATCGTTAAAACACCTCTACTTCTGCAAGAAACAGAACACAAGTTCTTCTGACCCAATAGTTTTGAGACGTGAGCACATTTCCTGAGCCGTATGCAGCTTGCGCTGAAAGGCTTCAAGCTTTCTCTGACCCTGCTGGGTGTGGTCTTGTAGGTAAGTGTATAAGAAGCCAACCACGAAAGTCGGGGATTTACTGTCAAAAAGAGCTGCTGAGCGAATTGCTGAATACAACAGAGAGAGAATGGCAGAGGACCCCAAAATCGAGCTGTTCATTAAGGTAAGAGCTGATCTGGAAGCATTCAAGTCTTATGTCAAAATTTATTTTAATTTTAATTTATTTAAACTTCCTCCCTTGATCAAATTTGAAATGCAAGTCTGTTGTAAAAACGATAGAACATAGAACATAGAACATTACAGCGCAGTACAGGCCCTTCGGCCCTCGATGTTACGCCGACCTGTGAAACCAATCTGAAGCCCATCTAACCTAAACTATTCCATTATCATCCATATGTTTATCCAATGATAGGAATTATCCAACTGGCTTTGAAATGATAGCAAATTTGTTTTGGTCTGCTCTTCATGTAGTTCTCTCTGCAGAAAATGCTTTACCACTCTGAACTTTGCATTTCGAATAAGTGAGAACAATTGGCATTTCTTGCTCATGAAAGTTTAATCATTTCTTCAGAGGCCAAGCAGTTTCTGTTGTGGATACTTTAGCCTAATGCACGATCCTAAGAAAGCTCTTTCCTGACATATAATTTCTCTATTTGCTTTCTGCTTGCTTAGATCTACCTGTTTTAATTTGAGGTAATAGTTCCAGGTGGCTTGATCTCTGCCATCTATTGTTCAGCTTTAAGAGGTTCCGCCCTGAGATGCGTTCTTTCAGACAGTGTACAAGAATAATTTTGTTTTGATTTTCATTTCCATCTTTTAACCTTTCACACATCCCTGTCACTGTTTGTTTACAATTGCTCCCCACGTATTCCAATTGGTTGATGAAATGCATTTAGCACTGTTTGCAAGACCAAATTATTTCAATCCATTATTTAGCACATTTACATTTCATGTTCAGTTTCCCCTGTTTCTGTCTCATTAGTCAGTCTAATATATTTCTATCAACTTTTAATCTTCCATCTGTACCCTTCCCTTAATCGGATGGTTTGCACTAATCTCTTGAGCTTGTTGTTTTGTTTGCCTTTGAGAGTCACACTAACATCTTGGTGTACTGATAAACCATTGGAACCTCTTTGAGGACTTGCATAAAAAGGATAAATAATTGAACTTGTTACTAAGTTACAGACTGGATTTTAATCGGAATTTAGGTTGGTTAGGTATAGAGAAGTGAACATACAGGTACAAGTTGCGGACTGAAATCTATCGAAGGGTTGATTTGTATAAAGGGTCCTCTGAGTGATTTTAGGATTAGATTGCTAGCAAGGTTTCTTCATTACAGGCAGAGCTCTTAGTGATATTTGATGGCAGCACCATCTGTTCTCTCCAGTGCCTCCTGTTGCTTACGCCTGATATTATGGATTCTGAAAAAATTAATGTTGGCAACCGTATTATTAACTCATTGGGAACTAACTATACAATCTACACATTTTCAAAATGAACATTACTCTTTCCAAGGAGTTAAAGGCACCAATGAGGTGTAGCAAAGTGTGACCAACTCCTAGTTTTGTTTTTGTTTTTTCTCGGGCATATGGACATCACAAGCATGGTCAGCATTTGCTATTCATCGCTAGTTGCCCTGGAGAAGATGATGGAAGCTGCCTTCTCATATAACTTACAATGTTGCAGCAGCAAAAGCAGGAAAATACAAGCAGATATACCTTTGACAAATGTGATGAAAATAAATTATCTCAAACCTGGCAAGAGGACAGGCCTGTGAGTTCAAAGTTGCAAATGATAACTAGTACAGGTTGGTGAGGTGGAAATGACGACTGGGGATTACAAAACAGCAAGTATATGTGTCCCATTAATTGTAACCTGTTGTAGTACTTTCTGACCAACATAGAGCATTACTACAAAACAGTTTTCACAGTTATTCTGCGCTCTTACCATTTAGTCTATTGTTCTTCTCTGGTTCTTCATTAACTCTCTCCAGCTGCGGAGTATTGTTCCATTTGGGAACTTTCATTCACTGCTGATGTTGTATGAGATACTGACTCCTCATATGATTCAAGACATTGTGTTTACAGTGCCTGTGTTTCTGTTTAGTCACTTCTAGTATTTTTCTGTCCCAATTGGACTTCTCACTCGAGTTGACCTCTCCCTGGTATTTCCCAGTTACTCTCAAAGCTGATCATCTTATTTAGCACTCTGCATCTGATGTAGAAAAAACACATTAAACATAGGAGCAGGAGTAGGCCAATTGGCCCTTCAAGCCTGTTCTAACACGCAATAGGATCATGGCTGACCATCCAACTCAATAACCTGCTCCCACTTTCTCCTCATACCCTTTGATCGCTTTAGCCGTAAGAACTACATCTACCTCCTTCTTCAATGTTTTGGCCTTAACCGGTTCCTGTGGCACAGAATTCCGCAGGCTCACTACTTTCTGAGTGAAAAAGTTCCTCCTCATCTCAGTTTTAAATCATAGAATCCCTACACAGTGGAAGCAGGCTATTCAGCCCTTCGAGTCCACATTGGCACTCCAAAGAGCATCCTACCCAGACCACCACTGCTCTTGCCCATCCCTGTAACCTTGCATTTTCCATGGCTAATCCACTCACCTTACACATCCCTGGACACCAGGCATTTTAGCATGGCCAATCCACCTGATCTGCACATCTTTGGACTGTGGGAGCAAACTGGATCACCTGAAGGAAACCCACGCAGACATGGGGAGAATGTGCAAACTCCACACAGACAGTTGCCTGAGGGCAGAATCAAACCTGGGTTCCTGGCGCTGTGAGGCAGCAGTGCTAACCCGCTAACCTTAAACTGTGATCCCTGGTTTTGGGCTCCCCAGTCATTGGGAACATCCTTCCTGCATTAACCCGTCCAATCCTTTTAGAACTGCTTAGGTTTCAATGAGATCCCCCACCCCTCATTCTCCTAAACTCCAATGAATATAGTCCCAAACAATCATGTTTCTCTTTATTATCAGTTGTGCCATTCCAGGAATCAGATTGTAAACCTTTGTTTCCACTCCCTCCATAGCCAGAACATCTTTCCTCAGATAAGGAAACCACAAAGATGCACAATAGTCCTGGTGTGGTCCCTGTCTGGCCCTAAATGAATGACAACTGCCACAAAATTGTGGATTTTTTTGAAGACAAAATGATGAGAATTCATTCTTTGCGAGAATACGATTAATTTGGTGACTTCTCATAAAAAGAAAATTAGATGTTCAATTCAAGTTAATTTTCACCGTCCCTATTGTGCTGTGTCTCATCAGTCATACATTGTTAATTTAATTTTTGTCGAGTTTTACAAAAGGGAGTTTTGTGGACAACTTTGGAAAGGATTCAAAACATAAACAGTTGGGTCATTAACGTCCTGATCTTCCACATGCTCCACCACCTTTTTCACTGGTGGCCCAAAAACAACTTTTAGTTGCCAGGCTTCCCCTTTATCACAGGCCTCCTCCTGCCAACTGAAAGATAGTGGCCATTGATTGCCTCAGTTGGCATGATGCCAGGCGGGTTGCTGAAAGCCTTGCCCACTGTCCAGTAAATTGTGGCCAGGTCAGGAAGGCAGTGGGAAAACCAATGTATTTACATGATCCCCCTCCTCAGCTGTAAACATGAATGTGGGGGAGTGCCAACTGTTGCCCCGTGTGACAATGCGTTGAGCTTTAAGAGGAATCAGGGAATGAGAATTGAGAGGGAGGTATTGGTATAGAAGCAGCTGTCACTTTGGAATTGATGTTTGGATGTTGTCAAGTGTTTTAAGCAGGGGCACGTACTCATTCATTTGGAATATGCTGTGTCGAAATGTGAAAGGATTCCATTGTCCAGTGTAGTCCTGAAATCCACAGCTCTGTGAGCATGTTCAACAATACGATTTTTAATATTGAGTTCACAGCACAGGAATCAGTTCAAGTGGTCTGTGCCTGTGTTTATACTCCTCCTCGCACTCTATGTCATTGAAACCTACCAACATATCCTTCTATTCCTCTCCCTCTTGTACACAACTAGCTTCACTACTGTTTCAGAACTATTCCTTGTGGTAGGTCATTCCACAAGACCAGGCAGTATTTTTCATGAGCTCTGAACTGTTTCCTCCATATTGGCATCCAGATAGAGCTGCTATCTTTAACAATCACCCAGCCAACTTTTTGAAAATTGGTCTTGCCATCCCGTAACTCTCAAATAAGTATCTTCCAGTTTTATATCTTTCAATGTTGCAACCAGATTTTCAGGTGAGGCAGGGAACAGTGTTTTCTTGTGCCAAGTGGTATAGGGAGTTCTAACTTACTACATTTCAATGAAGACACCCAACATTCAGCACTGTCATTGCAGAGTTATAAATGATTGGCAGTGCATCGTTCAGGAGTATATCTCTGTAAAATTGTCCCTGTGTACAAAAAGAGCAGAGTTAATATTAAAACGTGTAACAAGGTAGTAATGAATAAATGCCCCATGGAGGACTACAAGACATGCCTTGCTTCAAACACACAACTCCTTAAGATGAAGGAAGTCAATGTTGAAACAATTGAAGACCCAAGTGTCATTCTTTCAGTTCCTTTATGGCAGAGTCAATTTTGTTGGCCTCAGCTGTGCACCTTAGTCCCTATAAACACTTGATTTGGTGGTTGACACTGGTATTCAAATGTTTCACTATCCAGCATCAATGCTCCTTCTCCTTAAGGATTATGATATTTTCCATATTGCACAACAGCATTCCTTGTCCACTGGCTTGGTGAGACTTCTAGCCATTATAGATACTTAGAGACAAGATCCAACAACTTGTCCTATTTTGGGTTTGTTCAACTCACCGAGGCTCTTCCCACAGGTCTTTCCAAATTCCTGATCTCTACCATCTAGAAGGACAAGGGTAGCAGATATAGTGTCACTGGAAAATCCTCCCTCCCAACTGGTGCATCTATACCACATGGACTGCAGTGGTTAAAGAAGGCAGCTCACCACCACCTTCTCAAGGGCAATTAGGGATGCTAACCCAGCCAGCAAAACCCACATCCCATGAACAAAATAAAACTGCAAGTTCCCTTACTTTTCTCAGCATCAACTAAATGTTGAGGAAAGGTAGCTTTCTTGTTGATGTTATTTCACAAACATTTAAAAGCATACCTTAAAGCTTACAAGGCTGGTATTTCTGGCTCACAAAAAACTGAATAATGTACAACTATTTGATTTTACATTTGAAGTGCTTTATTGCCTGTCAAAGCAGTGAACTAATCTTGTTCAGTGCTATTTAATCTTTTTACAACTGCCAATCAGAAAGTGACTGAGCAAAATCAGTGTGACAGTTGTGTGGAATGCATCAACGTAGGGTGAGGTAGTGCGAGAGAATCTGCTCTTTGTGCTGTCCCAGCTTATTATTTGTAAGAATTAACTAGATCGTATCATGGAACAGTGAAAGGTCTGTGACTTCGTGCTGAGGGACACGCTAAAGCTTGAGGTAGTTGCCACAAGGGCTCAGTGGAGAAAAAAACACCTTCCAGGACCCTCCCAGCAGAGTGCTCTGTGGACTGGAAGCAATATAAAAGTCCTTAGGCTGAATGCACCAGAAAGTATTTGGCATGTAATGTAAATGTACATTGTAATGGTAACCCACAATGGCAGGTATTATCGGGCAGCTCATGTAATTTATTGAGAGGAACCTTTCCTGCACATGGCAGGCAATATCACATTTAAACTGTTATTTAATAAACTTTTACAATTTTTGTGAATGAAGCACGTTTTGGACAAACCTGAGCGTATCATGAGATTATTGTACGAGTATAGCAAGATAATAGAATGAGGGTGTTAGAGAGAACGGTGCCCAGAAATCGCACAGGATAGAATTGGGAGAGTTTTTATTCTGTGACATGAGTTTACTGCAGGGATGCCAATCCTTCAGGATTCACCTGGAGTCAGGTATTTATAATCGATCTCCAGGACACTGTCGTGTGTAACCCTGAAGGAAAATCGCAGGGACACTAACAAAGATTGTTTCTTTGTTCATTTTGTTCAAACGTTTCTTTTTGCCAGATGTAATGATATTGCAAATATGAAAGAAAGGCTGTTTGACTGACAGTCAAGCATTCAATTTTTGCATTACAATTAGCATAGGTGGACTGAGTAGCCCAAAAACTGGCCGACTAATGTTTGTAGAGTAGGACAAGGCATGACATGACATGAATTACTTTTAATCACGGTTGACATCCTGAGTTAGCTGGAGTTGGGACATCGTCTTGAGGTTGTACAGGACATTGCTGAGGCCTCTTCTGGAGTACTGTGTTCAGATCTGGTCGCCCTGTTATAGGAAGGACATTATTAAGCTGGAGAGGGTTCAGAAAAAATTTACCAGCATATTGCCGGGTATGGAGGGTTTGAATTATAAGGAAAGACCGGGACATTTTTCAATTGAGCATAGGAGGTTGAGGGGTGACCTTATAGAGGTTTATAAAAACATTAGGGGTATAGATACGGTAATTGGCAGGTTTGGGGATTTCAACATGATGGGACATATTTTTAAGGTGAGAGGAGAAAGATTTTAAAAAAAACATGAGGGGCAACTTTTTTACACAGAGAGTGGTTCATATGTGGAATGTACATCCAGAGGAAGTGGTGGATGTGGGTACAGTTACAATATTTAAAAGACATTTGGATAAGTACATGAATAAGAAATATTTGGAAGGACGTGGGCCAAGAGTAAGCAGGTGGGACTAGTTTAGTTTGGGATAATGGTCGGCGCGAACTGGTTTGACCAAAGGGTCTGTTTCCATGCTCTGTAACACTGTGGCAGAATTTGGACCAATGCCCAGTTCTGCCAACTAGCTGCCCTCTTCTTTCAGTTGTGGAATTTTAATGGTGGTGGAACTTTATTTGAAAAAAGATGTTGTCTTTGAAAAGTGCGGAGAGGAATAGAAGGAGCTACTGTTTGAGGCTGGATTTGCAGAGAGCTGGGCGATGATGTCTGATTCGGGGATTCCCCTTCACTGTCCATGCACAGTTGCATATAGTACAACTGAGGGTGAGCTAAATTTGAACCCAGACCCTCAGAGTAAAAAGCTGGAGATCACTGCAACCTTTCCATCTACCCCATCCCATTTCCCATTAAAATTTGTACATTTATTTTCCCAGGGAATTTACTGATTGAATCATATTTCTGTGATTGAATCAACTAATGTCTGTTGATGGCTCTCTGTATACCTAAGCACCAAATGGTTTCCACAGTGACTTGTAGAAAAAAATTTGTTGGTTCTTTGAACTATTTTCTCCAGCTATTTTCTACTTACCTTGGAATGAAGTTGTGATAATGGCAAGTTTAACCATCCTGCATGCCTGAAATGTTAAAGACAATAGAAGTCACGCATCAGCTTCATAAAACACTGAATCATACTTGGCATGTCACCTATTATCACATTCCTACATGTGCATTGGCTGCAAACTGTTTTGGATTATCCTGAGGATGTGAAAGTTTCTGATGAAATGTAGATTCCTAAGGAAATTCTTGACACAAACTGAGCCCTAGTTTTCTGTAAAATGCTTTGTAATAATTATCATAGCATTATATTCCATCTGTCGCAGGAAGTTATTATCTAGTGGCCACATACTGTCCAACATGCCTCCATTTCCAAAGCAACAACATTTTTATATAGTTATGCAACTTCCTCATGCATAACAGTGTTACTTCATTCCTGAGAAATTCGCATGGTAGTCTTATCTGATCTAGCATATTTTGCGAGGCGACAATCTTAAAGGCCCAGTGATTTCATCACTGTGAGCCAAAACAACCAGTTGATTTTATTAAAATAATGCCTTGCATGAGCGCTCAGCTTTAAGACTGATAAAGGCATGTTAGTGAAGAATTCTCTTTCTTATGTTCTCCTTTTTATGTATTTTCTGCCCCCTTCACCACACTGTCTCCCTCCTGCTCCAATACCATCCAAAGTTGCTGAGGCTTGGGCACCATATTTCAATAGAGCGTCTTCCTCAATCCCACTCTGTACTGTGCATATCATTTTCTTCAGACCTCTCTTTAATGCCATTTCTTTGTCTTTTAGCACACTTAATACTGACATCAAAATACCCGTAGTTATGCAAGCGTTTCTCGTTTTGAAGAGTTATAAAAAGTGCCAGGACTTTGCTGCAGCTAACTGAACAAAGGCCGCCATAACAACAAAATCTTTCCTTTTTGCACAGGCCAGCGATGATGGTGAGACCATTGGGAACTGTCCGTTCTCCCAACGTTTGTTCATGATACTCTGGTTAAAGAAAATTGCTTTCACCATTAACACAGTGGATATGAAGAGGTGGGTGCTGTTTCAGGTGAACTGAATGTTGATCCAGGACACAAGAGGATGTGACAATGGGCACTCTTGTAACTGATTACCATAAATGCCTGAACATTTAGTACACTCAAGTTCTATCTGCAACATCATTATCTATTGCCCTCCCCTCCAACTTGCCTCTTTCAGATTTGATTCTCATCTTTCTCTCTCCTGAACATCTCCAAGAGAGCCCTGACAATATTTCTATGCCAGTCTTTTATTTCACATGTTGTGCCTTCTTAAAGCAGTAGGCAGTGTGTCAGTCTCATAATTTGAAGGCCCTGAGTTCAGTCCTCAGAGAAGGCAAGCTTGAGAGCCTGGGGCTTTTAGGGATGGTATGATGGCTCAGTGGTTAGCACTGCTGCCTCACAGCACCAGAGACCTGGGTTCAATCCCAGCCTCAGGTGACTGTCTTGTGGAGTTTGCACATTCTCCCCATGCACAGGCTGGGTGGATTGGCCATGCTAAATTGCCCCCAGTGTTCAGGGATGTGTAGATTAGGTGGGTTATAGGGGGATGTGTCTGGGTGGGATGCTCTGAGGGTCATTGTGGACTTGTTGGCCTGAAGGGCCTGTTTCCACACTGTAGGGATTCTATGCTTTATGATGTTTAATTATTTGAGGAAGTTTGCTTTTTGCCAGTTACTGCAAAGAGCAAGAAATTATTAGAGAACGTGAAGTTTAATTCAGAGCTGATTGTCTTTAACTTATCAGGAAGGAATGGTCACTGGTGAACTTTCACTGTTTTATATTTCAGCTTGTGCATGGCTGATCACTTATGTGAACCTTAATCCAGTGAAATTTTACACTAAAGTTCCCATTTAATTCACAGTCCTTTCAACCTGGAGATGTTTTGCTACTTCTGCTTAACTGTAAAATGCCTTATGAAATCTGGATTCTCTTTTTTAAAATTTGTTTATGAGAATAGGGCATCACTGGCTAGGCCAGTATTTATTGCTCATTCCTATTTGCCCACAGGGCAGTTAAGGTTCAACCACATCGCTGTGGGTCTAGAGTCGTATGTAGGCCAGATCAGGTGAGGATGGCAGTTTCCTTCCCTAACTTACATTATGTTAGTGAATCAGATGGTTTTTTTCCTGACAATCGGCAATGGTTTCATGGTCATCATTAGATTCATATTTCTAGACTTTTTTTATTGAATTAAACTTCCAATCTGCTGTGACAGGATTTGAACCTAGGTCCCTGCTCATTATCTGTCCATCCCTAAACATTACCTGGGTCTCTGGATTAACAGTCCAGGGATAATAGCACATTAAGACAAGGTAAAATCTCAAGTCTTACCAGACCATATGGCTGCTCTCTTGTTAGGCTGGTGGTGGTTTAACCTGACGGTCAATATATCAGTTGCATTGAAACTGCTTTTTTGATAAGTGAACAGGATCGATGATGCATTCCTACATTTGAAAGACCAATTGGATGCAAATGTTTTTTGTTCTCTGCTGACCATTGGGATTCCCTGGGAAAGGAGTTGATGTAGTCTCAATTCAGTTCTTCCTGGCAAAGTGCTAATAACAGTTGGTGCAAATCAGATGCGAGCTGTTCATCTCTGAGTGATCATACTGATATATTCTGTGGTGTGCCAAGTCACGGTGTTATGGGAAATGTTGTTTTGATGTTAATCCCCTCAGCCACTGAACAGTATCTTTACTGCCACATTGCTTCATCCTTTCTGCTTGTTGTCTGCTGATGAGCCTCAGGTTTCATATAGGCCTTCGAGGTGTTTTGAAGCATAATCAATGGCCCTATATTCTCCCTTGCAGGAACCCAGACATGCTTAAGGATATTGCACCAGGGAGTCAGCTGCCTGTCCTCATTTACAACGGTGATCTTAAGACAGATAATAACAAAATTGAAGAATTTCTCGAAGAGGTTCTTGCCCCTCCCAAGTAAGTCATGACAGACCGCAATATGTTCTTCAGCACGTTTGCCTATTAGTCAAAGTTTAAAATGTGACGTGAAGTGATATTCTTCTGCCTCTTGGAGACAGAAAGAAGTTACTGGAGGTTTGGTAGGTGTGTCTCTGGGTACATGAGCAAAACTTTCTATCATAACCAACGGAGACAGTGGGAACTGAAAATGGCTGAGATGTCAGGTATGAGAGCATGAGAATTACAGGAGGAAACTCCCAGATAGAGAAGGGCATTGAAAACTCAATAACCAGAAAAGTTTAGAATTATACAGCAGAGCAAGAGGTCATTTGGCCCATCGTTGCTGTGTAAGCTTTTTGAAAAAGCTATCCAATTAGTCCCGCTCCTAGTCCTGCAGATTACTTCTGCTTAATTGTGCATCCAATTCCATATTGAATCCTGTCTATTGCAACTACAAAGGACTACAAGTACATTTCTCTCCACAGATATTGCCAGACCTGCTGCGTTTTTCCAGCAATTTATGTGTTCGCTGCAGATTTCCAGCACCCACAGTTCTTAATTTTATTGCACAGAGAAATATATCTGACCTGACTTTCTTACCAATTGCTTTAAGCCTATGTCTCTTATTTGAACAATTGAGACCATTTATTTCTCCTTATCTACAGCATCAAAGTTCTGCTGAACTTTTAACTTTATTTTTTCAGATTAAATTAGGAAGGACTTTAATGTTAACTATTACCTTATTTCTTTATTTTTCCACTTACTCAATGAAGATAATACTTAACTTTTTAACTGGGTTTCTCTTACTACATTGTACCTAAGTTTTTTATACCTGGATGTTGCCATGTGTGGTGACATTAGACACTTTTCACTGTATCCCTGTACTTTTGTACTTGAGTACACATGACAATAAAATCTAAATCTATATCATTTCTGAATTACATCTCCCCTTGACATTCTTTGTTTGTGGAGAACAATGTCAGTTTCCCCTGGACTATTCTTTCCCCTGAAGAACCTATTACCTTTTTTCAAAAGGCTCCATTGTGTTTTGTCTTGCTGTTGGACAAGTTGCAGAGCCTGAGGCATAACTGTTGCAGTTGTAGTTGGGAAATGAATGTGCTTTCATTGCTGAATGGTGCCTCATCGTTTCGGGAGCTCTTCTTTCTTTGACACAGTGGGAACACTTGTGGTAATAGCAATGAAACATTGTTCAAGGTGTTGCTTGTGAGTTGAAATGTCCTGCCAACAAAAACAAACCACAGCTATCTTTTGTGAAAATGTCATTCTCGAGTTATGCAACGGTTAACCTTGCCTGTGCTGAAATTTCCTTTAAGAGTTTGCATGCAGTAAAGCTGAACTATTCAGATATTCAGAGTACTATTCAGAAATGCTCATCTTTATTTCCAAATTGCTCCATTCCCTCGCCTCTCCAAATCTCGGCAGCCTCTTCCAGCCCTGCAATCTGCCTAGATCTCTTTGCCAATTCTAGTCTTTGATTTTCATCGTAACAAAAACAGAAATTGCTGGAAAAGCTCAGCAGGTCTGGCAGCATTTGTGGATAGAAATCAGAGTTAATGTTTCAGATCAAGTTACCCTTCCTCAGAACTGACTTTCACCGTACCACCGCTGTCTCTCCAATGATTGGTCCTGTGTAACATTTTAGGATGTTTTACAATGTTAAAGGCTGTATGTAAATGAACTTGCCGACAAAAACTCAAGGAACAAAAGTGATTTTGAAGACCTGAATACAATATCTTCCTTGTGGCTTCATAATCAGCAATTTCAGTATTGTACAAAATATTCCACAAACTCTACTTCACATACATTCTGAGGCCAAGCAGACAACTAGCTATGGATCAAAGGTGCCTTATTCTATGAAAAAGATTAGCTCATCAACTCTATACATGTGGATAACATAAACGTTTGTTGTTATAATTTGTGAATGGTTTTTTAAAGGGAATCTGAGCATCCTGGGAGAGTCAGTGTTTCTTGTTCATCTCTAATTGCCAATGAGAAGTGCTGTTAAGGAAAGGAGTTTTAGAATTTCAACCTAGCAACAGTGCAGGAACTGTGATGTAGTTTCCAATCAGAATGGTGGAAAGGAAATTGCAAATGTTGGGGCTCCTGAGCATCTGCTGCCCTTGTCCTTATACATGGTAAATGTCATGGGTTTGGAAAATGGTGTTGGAGGAGGCTTGTTAAGTTATTGCAGTGCATCTTGTAGATATTATATTCTGCTGCCATTTTGTGTCAGTGGGGGAGGGAGTGAATGTTTAAGATGGTGAATGGTGCATCAAGCAGCCTGCTTTGTCCTGATGGAGTTGAATGTTGTTCGAGCTGTACCCATCCAGGCAAGTGGGGAGTATTCCATCACACTCCTGACTTGTGCCTTGTAGATGGTGGATGGGCTTTGAGGAGTCAGGAGGTGGTTTACTCGCTGTAGGATTCCCTGACTCTGACCTGCTCTGAAAGCAAGCTGAGACCTCAGAGGACTTCAAGTAAAAGCAAAATTAGAAAAGGCGATGGGAAACTTTATCAATGGATTTGTTTGATTTAAGAGGGAAAATGTACTTAGTCTGAGTCAACTATTATTCAAGGTGGATTGAAGTGGCAAGACTTCATCTTTAGTCATTCACCTACAGCAGACTCAGTGCTCAGAGAACTGTAAAGGATTGTTGTCATGCATGTTTTATTGGAAGAATTAGTATCAGACTGCAACTCATACATGAGGATTTCAGGGAATTTACTTCGGAAGCAGGAGTCAAGTAGGTGACATGTTCTTCATTCGATCCGCAGTTGAATGGAGAGGCAAAAAGAGCAGCCAAGACTGTGAAGTCTGTGACACCTCAGAATCCAGATTGGGAATTAGCTTGACTCAGTTACAGAGCAACAGCACTGAATAATGGAGACTTGCCCATGGAACGATAAGTGGGGAAGAGGTTTAAAATTGACGTACCAGGTTTAGACTATGACCTAAGGCCAAACATAATCTCTCACAGCCTTGCCTTCATTGGTCAGAACATTAAGTATAGGAGTTGGATGTCATGTTGCAGCTGTAAAAGACATTGGCGAGGCCACTTTTGGAATACTGTGTACAATTCTGGTTGCCCTTCTACAGGAAGGATGTCGTTAAACTTGAAAGGTTGCAGAAAAGATTTACAAGGATGTTGCTGGACCTGGAGGGTTTGAGCTATAGGGAGAGGCTGAATAGGCTGGGGCTATTTTCCGTTGAGGTCAGAGGCTGAGGGGTGACTTTATGGAGGTTTATAAAATCATGAGGAGCATGGATAGGATGAAAAGCCAAGGTCTTTTCACTGGAGTGGGGGAGTCCAAAACTGGAGGGGCATAGGTTTAAAGGGGTGGGGAAGATTTAAAAAGGACTTTTGGGGTAACGTTTTCATGCAAAGGGTAGTGCGTGTGTGGAATAAGCTGCCAGAGGAAGTAGTGGAGGCGAGTACATTTACAACATGCAAAGGGTATCTGGATGGGTATATGAATAGGAAGGGTTTAGAGGGATATGGGCCAAATGCTGGCAAATGGGACTAGGTCAGATTGCCTGTCTGGTCGGTGTTGATAAGTTGGACCAAAGGGTCTGGTTCTGTGCTGCATAAATCAAGATAAATCAATTAGAGAAAAGCCATAGCAAAATGTAGCACAGACAGTACAACTCAAGGCACAGGGTAAAAACTTTAAAGCTAGGATACAGTGTCTGGTTAAGGGAAAGGAAGTCAGAAACCATGGTCATCAGAGAAACAGATGCACTGAGATCTTGCACTGTCAGGACACTTGAAGGGATATTTAGTAGGAACAGGAGAGAACTGATCTCACTCAAGCCAATGAGTGAGACTGAGTATAATTATTACAGGATGTGGGCCAGCTACACATACGCTACATCAGACAGAGTGACACAGCTATTCCAGACATGGTATAACATCATCACTCTAGTGATGAACTCACACGAACCAGAACTGGATCTCATTGCCTCAGCCTATGAGACTTGAACTTTGAGATGTTTGGGGGAGGATCGTGATAGTACTATAAAAAATAACCTGGTGTTAATAATGAGATAACAAGGTGTAGAGCTGGATGAACACAGCAGATCAAGCAGTATCAGAGGAGCAGGAAAGCTGACGTTTCGGGTCTAGACCCTTCTTCAGAAACGTCAGCCTTCCTGCTCCTCTGATGCTGCTTGATCTGCTGTGTTCATCCAGCTCTACACCTTGTTATCTCAGATTCTCCAGCATCGGCAGTTCCCACTATCTCTGGTGTTAATAATGATGTTAATGATTGTGAAGAATATCTAAGTAAATTAAAAAAGTGCAAACTACTGGAATCATGTTGACCAAGTAAAGAAAATATGAGTGGAGATGTGATACAATGTGATATGATATGTAAGTCATATTGATGTAACTGACCACATGTCTCTGGGTTCAGTAAGAGAGAGGCAGCAGTCAAGAATGAGCGTGTAAGGAAAGAGACACTGCACTCGAGAGCTAGATTTGAACATCTGCCATGTGCAGATGTAAATAAAAGAATGTTTCAGTACATACAGAGTTGAAAAGCCTTGCTTAGAGTTCAGGAGCAAGCAGCCATGGGGACATGTATGTGCAGACATCCAGGGATACTCCAAATTGGTGTCTCATGAATGGGGAACGAGCAGTCTTGGCTTAAAGCACAAGATAAAACAACGAGCGTCTTACTAATTCACTCCAGCAGACAGTTAAGAGTCAACAGATAAACTAGATTGGGTAATGACAGCAGGATTGGACTGCCTCAGGTTATAATACCATCTGCTGTTCACTCCTAAGCTTTTATTATGCACTTCTGTACATAGCAGGTAACACACATGCCAACTCAGTTCTGTTACGGAGTGCCTTACTGAAAGGATGAACCAATGAATATCAATAACCTTTAATAAAGGTACATTTGCTCTCTCAAGTCAATTCAATTCAACAACACTGCGGCATTTTATTTTAAATGTTTATCTTCATTGTTCATAAAGAGTTGGATTTGTTTCTTTCCCATAGGTATCCCAGACTGAGTGTCAGATACAAGGAATCCATGACTGCAGGTTATAGTGTCTTCCAGAAATTCTCAGCTTACGTTAAGAATCCACTTCCTGAAAAGAATCAGGGTAAGTTTACCAGCTATGTGCTTCATACCTGAATGTTGTAACGGTGCTACACCAATTAAGGCCCACTTCTTTCAACTCATATTGTACAACTTCCTTCTGGAGTAGGCAAGAGGCATCAGTGATGGGAGGAATCCACACGATTGCCTTTGTTGCAGTTTTTGATGTTGAGCAGCCCTTGCTGCTGAGAATGACTGGTGTGACTGGTGACACATTCTTGCATTGTGCTAATAGCTGTCTCTGTTCAGCTTGCGAGACAGCATTCCTGAAAACATTAGTGGAGCTGGATCAATATCTGAACACCCCACTGCCACATGAAGATGGAAATTACCCATCGAAGAGGTTATTCCTGGATGGAGATGAGCTGACATTGGCTGACTGCAATCTCCTACCCAAACTCCACGTGGTTCAGGTGAGTCAGGTTTTAATGTCTTATCCTCGTCACTTGGTCCTCCCTCTTTCCAAAGAAGAGGTGTTTATTGCTTAACCTCTTCCTTAATTGGCAAGAGATTTAAAGGATGCAGGAGGCAGACAGGCACTACAATCACATCAGCCATGATCTTAACAAGTAGGATAGCAGTATCAAGGGGATGAGTGGCCTACTTTTGCTTCTAATGTGTTTCTTGCATGTACGTAGGTATGTGTTGGCATGGGAAGGTGAGGCTCATTCTGAACTAAGGGACCATTGTAACTGCTTCTGAATGAATTTTACTTCACCAGCCAATGAGTAAAAGGCAAGCAAATCGAAATTGTTCCAGGTGCTGAATGTTGGAGCTTGCTTCACCTTTATTTATTCTCACGGTAGAGTTTAGTTTGTTTGTCTTCTTTTGCTTTTGCATGGACTGATTGTGATAAACTGTTATACTTTTGTGATGAACTGATCTGCAATAGGGAGATTAGTGAGGATAAGTTCAAATAGGTCTTTCTCTCTTGGTTCCCTCACCACCTGTCACAGACCCAGTCTAGCAGCTATGCCCCTTAAGACTCAACTAGCTCAGTTAATAGCGGTATTGCTGAGCTACTGTTGGGGATGGATATTTAATTCCCCATCCAGAGTTAATTCTGTACCCCTGCCATCATCAGTGCTTCCTTCAAGTGGTGTTCAATATGGAGGAGCACTAATTCATCAGCTAAAGTGGGGGGAACAGGTGAAAATCAGTAGGAGGTTTCCTTGTCCATGTTTGACCTGATGCCATGAGATTTCATAGAGTTTGATGTCCTAGCAGTTAGTTTATATTATATGTTGTCGGACTACAGAATGGATCGTGGGCCCTGCTTTGTGTACTTTAAGATAGGTCTAATGGGCTTGTTCCAGGGTTGTTAGCACTCTGGATGGAGGAGCGCACTGGAATTGAAGACCATTTCTCTGTGCCAAAAGAGCAATAATCATATTCAATCACCCATTAATGGTTGATTTGTTTCTCTTGACTGTTCACCTGTCTTTTCAATAAACTCAAAAATTATACATTTATTTCAGGTAAATGTATTCTTCAAAACAAGTGGCAAACTGATTATCAACTAAGCTACTTTGCAAATTAACAAATATCCCCCTCAATCCTAAACATAGACAAATTGACAGACAGGTCATAGACATACCCACCTCGCAGTATTTAAAAATGGGTTGACTTTTCATGGTTCATTTGAATTCCTGTAGATGAGATCTGATTGTTGACAGTCATAGAATATGGAAAATCTTCAGATTATATTTCAGGTTCACCTGGGAAATAGGGGCACTGATATATGAAACTTTATCTAATTATGAAGCTACTCGGAGAGATATAGAGAGAACTGCTTATAGCTCCAAGCTGTGACTCTTACTAAGAGAGACACACACAGTCCTGCATCCCTGCAAATCTTTCTAGCAACTGTTCATAGCCTTTATGTATGTACTGAAAAAGCTCCTCAGTCCAGAGGCTGTTGCTAGGTGAAAGCAGCTTAGATCCGTCAAGGTTTTGCAGGTCTGTATGCTCAACAACTAAAGCAATAAAACTCATGCCCTATCTGTGTCTCAAAACTTTTCTGAACACTGCTTTCCAAAGACACTTCTTAAAAAACAAATTGAAATTTAAATGGAGAAAAGCTGCTGAAAGCTGCAACACACAGTGACTTTGGGGTACTTATACATGAAACACAGAAAGCTAGCATGCAGGTACAGCAGGAAATCAGGAAGGCTAATGGAATGTTGGCCCTTATTTCAAGGGGATCAGAATATAAGAGTAGGGAAGTCTTCCTGCAACTGTACAAGGTGCTGGTGAAGAGGATGTCTAGAGTACTGTGAGCAGTTTTGGTCCCCTTATTTCAGGAAAGATATCATTCCATTGGAGGCAGTCCAGCGAAGATTCTCGAGGATGATCCCTGGTATGGAGGGATTGTTTTATGACCAAAGAATAAACAGGTTGGGACTCTACGCACTGGAGTTTAGAAGAATGAGAGGTGATCTCATTGAAACTTATAGGTTTCTTAAGGGGCTTGACTGGGTAAATGCTGAGAAGATGTTTCTCCTTATGGGAGAGTCTAGGACCAGAGGGCATAGTCTAAGAATAAGACTGAGATGAGGAAGAATTTCTTCTCTCAGAGGGTTGTGAATCTTTGGAACTCCATGCTACAGAGAGCTGTGGGGGCAGATTCTTGTGTCTGTTTAAGGCTGAGATATGTAGATTCTTGATTAGTATGGGAATCAAAGATTACAGGGAAAAGATAGGAAAGTGGATGTGAGGAATGTCGGATCAGCCATGATCCTGTTGAATGGTGTAGCAGGCTCGAGGGGCTGAATGGCCTACTCCTGTTCCCATGTCTTGTGGTATTATGGTCTTTTGGTAAACAGCAAAAACATCAAAGTCTTCTTTAACATTTTGACTTCCTAGTTCCAAACAATTGCAACTGAATCATGTCCAAACATGTATTCCAAATTACATAATTTGTAAATATACATGGTCCCAACAGTATTCACATAGCTTGGTTTTTCAGGGGAAAAAAAATCATGATGAAATAGAACTGTTCCTTTGCTGAGAGATGGTTGAGGAAGGTTGGAGAGACACTTGTTAAAAATGAATATCAGCATAAACCTGTAAGGCCAAATTACCTGTTTCTAGGCTGCAGAATTATGTAATCTTATAATTTCTTCATCTCTCTGTGATCAGACAAATATTGAAGAAGTGCGAGGAAATATCTATCCAGTAGAGAATGAGAGCTTGGAAATCCTGACTATAGTTAGGTGCCAATGTTGACTTCAGTGCTCACATGGTATATTGTGGCTTGGATGTCACTGATAATCATTTAATTTCTTAACAGGTTGTGTGCAAGCATTATCGGAACTTTACAATCCCAAAGGAGCTTTCAGGCCTGTGTAGATACCTGAAGAATGCGGAGAAATGTGAAGAATTCATGAATACCTGCCCTAATGAAGAGGAGATCAAGTTGGCATATCGAAATGTTGCTAAATATTCAGATAGACATGGAGCAAAATCAGTAACTGGGAGATGATGTCTCCCAGTTGGAGATTTAAACTATCAAGCTTTGACCGAATGTGACATTCTTATGTACATCACCAACTTCTACTGCTGGATTTTGTGTTTATTTGAAATTTCCATTCTTAACAGGGCATTGAACCTCACTGCAAAACTGCATACATGCAACCTGCTACTGTGACCCAGGTCTCTAGGTCTTTTACAATTGACATCTAAGAAATGAGGGGAATGTACAATAGGGTTAATGTTGGTATAATACAATTCCCTCAAAATCTCAACTTTGCCTGGGAATGATTTTACACAATTTATAGCAAGTCAGTCTTTAGATCATTAGTGCACTTTTAAATTGAGGATTCCAATCATCTGACATTGACTCTGTATAAAGACATCCTCACAAAAACCACTGAATTCTCTGTTAGTGAAATATTGCCAACACATCCAAAAAAAAAGTTTAAATTGAAGTTGCAAAAAGTTAATTTTGTGTATTATTTATAAAAGTGTTTGTAGTTAATGAGAAAATTAGAGGTGGCGTGGATGGGGAGGTTGTGTTTTGTGCAAGTCTAGTCTCCAGAAGAATTGAGATGTTTCATAACATGGCCACCAAGGTTTTGTGGAATTAACAATGTACATTTTCTCAAAGAAAACTATGTTTGTTGTTCTAGAAGTCCACATGTAGAGTTTGCAGCTTGGTGGGAGTCCAGAGAAAAATGAAACATTTTGGACCAGCTAAGATACAAAAGAAAGTAAAGTGAAAAAAAGATGATTGGAATAAAGTCATGTTAAGGCAAGTTTTACCTCATTCTAATGAATTGCCAATTCCCTCCCTAGCGCTGCCTGCATTCCATGGACCACAGTGGTTCAAAAAGGCAGCTCACCACCACCTTCGCAAAGGCAAATGGTGGTGGGTAATAAATGGTGATCCAGCCAGTGACACCCACACCCACAGGCAAATACACTTTTTTAAAAAAAAATTGCATTGTTGAATGGAAATAAAACAGGAAAAAGTGACCGGGAACTTTGCTGTATTTAGCGAAGGTCCGGCAACATACATCATTCGTTAAGATGTCCAGCTAGATAAAACTGCTGATCACGGAGACAGAGTGTGATTTATTAAAGAGTAAGTAAGTAATTGAATGTATGTATTTAATTTCCCAACTTGCATCAGATTTCAGCCATTTTTGTGAGGGTGTCTGTTAAACACATTTAGGGTACAATCTTAATTAACAGTCAGAACGTTACATAGTAGAGTTACAATTAATCACTTGTATAATGAATTTAACTTTCTGATGAGATTTTTTTGTTACAGGCTATGACTTAGATGCTGCTTAATTTTCATTCTTATTGAGTTCCATTAATTCTGGGAGAGCTATATTAATTATCATTGATTAATGCTGATGAAGGATGCTATCAAATTCCCATTCTGCCAATAGAAAAACTTCAACCTTGATTATACACGTCCCCAAATTAGAATTATTCTGTTGTTGCCAAGGTAGCCATGAAGAGATTATCTAGCGATAGATACATGATTGCATTGATACAGCGCCTTTCACAGCCTCAGGATGTTCCAAAACACTTCAATAACAATATTTTGAGCCTTTTGCTACCACTTTCCAAGGACTGTCTTGTGAGGCAGTGAAGAACATGAGGTGTGAACGAGGTATTTTTCTAATCAATCTGTGCAGAGAAGTCATTGTAAAGCTGTGGAGTAGGTGCCAATTTGAACCCAGGCCTCCTGGTCCAGTGGTGAGGACACTATCACTACACAGCGAGGGCCCCTGTTCTCATTTCTGTTGTAACACTGGAGCTGCCCATTCCAAAGTTGTGGTTGGAAGTTTATTTAGGCAGGAAGTGGTTCTGAAAACTTTGTGTTTCCTATTAACTGTCAGGGATAACAGCAGTCGCAATATATTTAATCATTTGCTTAGTAGTACAGAGCTTGAATGTTGCTGAATAGAGATATGTTGCTGAGGCTTTTTGACTTGTATCAGGACAAACACAAGAATGTCAAATTTCAAACAATCACAACATCTTATACAAAAGGAGATAAAGGTGGGAGAACAGAGGGTGCTGATTGGGTGGTGAGTTAACTCTGATTGGTGGAGGTGTTGCTATGGGGAAAGCAACAGGGAGCTTGAGGCTTCCATTTAATCTACAAAGGACGAGCCAGAAAAAGGGGCCCTGAGTATGAATATATGTTGCTTCCAGCAAGTGAACCACATTACAAGCTCGACTGATTACTAGTCAGTCCCATTTTCACCTGAGGTGCAAATTGCTGTGACCGTTAAAAATTCGGAGTTCTTGCAGAAGTTAGGACATTGTTCATCATTTTAAAAAAAAATGGTGAAAATTTAAAACTGTCTTCTACAAGAGATGAGGTAGAATACAGATCAGAGCCCTTGAGCGCATTGATATGCAGAGGGATCTGGGTGTGCAGGTCCACAAATCACGGAAGGTGACAGCGCTGGTAGATAAGGCAGTAAAAAAAGGCCTATGGCATGCTTGCTTCAATGGAGGGGGCATTGAGTATCAGGGTCGTCAAGTTATGTTGCAGCTTTATAGAACTTTATTTCGGCTACACTTGGAATATTGCATACAGTTCTGGTCACCACACTGCCTGAAGGATGTGGATGCTTTGGAGAGGGGACAGAAAAGGTTGGCCAGGATGTTGCCTGGTATGGGGGATTTTAACTATGAAGAAAGGTTGGATAGACTGGGTTTGTTTTAACTGGAACACGGGAGGTTGAGGAGTAACCTGATAGAAATTTGAGAGATTATGAATGCCATAGATAGAGTGGAAATTATGAGGCTTTTTCCCAGGGTGGAGGGGTCAGTTACTAGGGGGCACAGGATCAAGGTTTTTTATTTGGGGGGGGGGTAGTTTAAAAGAGATATACAAAGCAAGTTTTTCAGATAAAGGGTGTTGAGTTCCTGGAATGCCAGAGGGGGTCGTGGAAGCGAACACAATAGTAGCAATCAAGAAATACTTGGACAAATACATGAATAGGAAGGGAATAGAGGGATAAGGAGCCTGTAAGTGAAGACAGTTTTAGTATGGAAGGGCAAAATGTGTCGGTGCAGGCTTGGAGGGTTGAAGGGCTGTTCCTGTGCTGTATTGTTCTTTGTTTGTCCTGATGGTGCAAGAGCGATAATATGTGGAAATCTGTGAAACGGTTCTTCTGGTGCTGCTCTGAAATTGGGGTGGCTTCACGTCCCTTCCAATGTTTAACGTGACCACTTTGCTGCTACAGATGGTTTGGGTTCTGTGAGCATTGAATATTAGTTCAGTTGCATGTTACCCTCCTCTCCATGTGATCTAGATGGAATGACCTGCCTCTAACAGCTCTGCACAGTCAAAAATCACATTATAACATTCCAAATAATTGTACAATTAATGAAGAAATGTGTTTAAAAAAAGGATTTTGTTTTTGTTCATGCTCCAATGATTTTTCTCATGGATTTGTTCAAATTTTGTGCCTCAGAGATTAACTTGCAAATCCTCAAGGGTTGGCAATGCCAGTCCAGTTGTGTTTAAAAGCCCACCGTATGAAATACTTCCAGATCTAGATACTGAAACTTACACCCTGGTTTTGCTGCTGTATCTTTACATTTTTTATATTAATAATCAGTGCAGACTGTAGATTAACGGACTACAGTACTGATCTGAGTTCAGCATACATAGAAGACAGTCTGCCCACAGACAATACAGTGTGGAGCTGGAGGAACACAGCAGGTCAGGCAGCATCAGAGGAGCAGGAAAGTTGACGTTTCGGGTCAGGACCCTTCTTCAGAATTCTGCAGTTCTTGCTATTTCTGAGTCTGCCCATGGACGTCTGATTCCTGAGTTGTTGTTGGGGTTTCACTACTTTAAGAGATCAAGCTTTTAAGTGTATTTAGTGTTTCAAATGCCTAATCTTTAAACCTTGTATGTTGTTAGTAGTTTTACCAAGAATAAGCTATCTTTATCACTTCTGATTTATGATTTCTGTTGTGCAATTCAAAATAAGGCAAAATTATGCGTCTTCTATTAATAAAGTTGAGTATTTTAGACAAGTGCTTTTCATCACAATTCCCACTGTTTGGAGGATCCCCTTTCATATTTACTGAGAATTTGCTTCACTTTCCCATGCCCTAATTGTAAATTCCCTTCTAAATCCAGCACAGAAGTCAGCCGAGAAAGACCTTCATTCCAAGTACAATCACTAAGGAATCTTGCATTAGCTAATAGACTGGGAAGTGTTGGGAATGCTCCAGTTAGTCTCAGTTTACCAGTTTGGAGATGATCAAAAACCAATCAAAGTAGCACACTTTTTCAATTCATTGATCTCCCATCCCTAACTGGTTAAGAGTCAACCACATTGCTGTGGGTCTGGAGTCACATGTAGGGCAGACCAGGTAAGGATGGCAGTTTTCTTCCCTAAAGGGCATTATTGAATCAGATGGACTTTTCCTGACAATCAACAATTGACTCATGGCCATTATTAGATTCTTAGTTTCAGATTCTTTAGTTTCCACCATCTGCCATGGCAGGATTCGAGCCCAGGTCCTTACCTGGTTCTCTGGATTAACAGTCCAGTGATAATACCACTAGGCCGTTGTCTACCCATGTTCATTCCTGCTTCAAGGTGCCTGTGAATGGGTATCAGACATGGGTAGAATTTGGTGTCTTTAGGCTCTTCTACAATGGCTCCCAAATCCGCAACCTCCACTGAGACTTTGTAAAAGCACCAGATACAGTGGGAAACCATTATTTCCACATTAATTCCTAAACACTCGTGGATATCTTTGTGCCTTCATTATTGCTGGGCCAAAATCCTCACTCAACAGGAGAGTGGGACAATATTCCCTCCTTGGCACGTGAAACACTTTTCAATCTTTTAGTGCAAATCAAGCGACTTGTGCATGGAAACTTTCAGGTTGCTCCTCAGAAGGAACGTTGCTGTGGGGTTGCATTCATAATTTAGATTACAGTATTCAAGAAGGTGAGTTGCCAGAGGTTTTTCAAGAGCGGCTGGGGATGGATAGAAAATAACCAGAGATGTTCACATCCCAACACTGGATAGCGTACCATCATTTAAGAGGGATATTGGCACCAGATAAGACAGGGAATAAAACTTTGGGTGAATGGTAAATGGCTCAAAAACTAAGTAGTGTCCCAAATGCACTTTTAAAAAAAAACACAATTCTTATATTTTGCATCATGGTCATACTATTGTGTATCCATGGATATTCGTATCACATTCTAATCCTTAGTATCATATATTTAAGATGTTATCTCTCTCTGTCCGTTAGTCTCTCAAACAAGAGGGACACTGTACAGGCTAGAGTCTGTGACAACAAAGGAGGTGTTGCACTGCAGCGACCACAGGCCGATTCTTCCACTCTTAGCACATTGGACAAACGCGCAGGTTAATGGTCTGCGTTTGGCCATGTTACAAACACACCTTTTATGGTCAATAGATCCTGGAATGGGACTTGTACCCAAGGCATCTGGCACAGAGGCTGGGATATCACCCACTGTGCCACGTTAAACAAATTCACTGCTCATGAAACGATTAGTGGTGTAGCTGAATTGTTTGCATATCCTTGAATAAAACCCTGTATGAACACCATCGTTTCTACTTATTTGTCAGTCATGTTACATGCAAGATGGCTTGGAGTTGGTTAAACAGCCTTTCTCTCTCTCTGGGATGCTAAAACTCCAGGCTTCCCTCGGAAACTCCGGCTAACCGGTTGACATTATTCTGGACAAAAAACATTTGACGTTCATTCTTTTGAGTTTCTAGCTGGCAGCCATCGTTCTATGTGCAAGACACGTCATCACTTTCATTTGCTGAGAACTGTTTTTGTTGTTTCAAGGCTTCCATGTTGTTGGATGCACCCAATTTTACTCACATTTAGAAATAAATGAGTTATTTATTGTAACATATATCTAGAAGGATACAGTTTTGTCGCAACAAGCCAGCACCATTTTGAGTTACAAAAAGAAATTATGTAAATAGAATTCATCCTTTGTACAATGGGTCTTCAAACACAGCCCCAGCATTTCTGCAGGGGGTCCAGGGCCTCAAGGAGTCTCTGCTCCAGACACAGCAACGACAACTCCACCAAGGGTCCACGCTCCTGGCACCACCTCCGCCAATGCCCTGCTGACACCACTCTAGCTTCCCCACAATGTTAGAAGATGAAGAAACAACTAAAGAGATAGAAAAAGACGAGAAAGGATATGGGCTTTTCAGTGATAGGCGGCATTGCTTTCTGCAGGCGAGGTCATGTCTCACAAAATTGATTCAGTTTTTTTGAGGAAATGATAAAATCAATGAGCGCGGGGCGGTGAATGTTGTTATATGGGCTTTGACAAGGTCCCACATGACAGGCTAATACAAAAGGTGAAGTCACGTGGGATCCATAATGAGCTGGCAGGCTGGATACAGAACTGGCTTAGTCACAGAACTCAGAGTAGTGGTGGAAGGGTGTTTTTCTGACTGGAGATCTGTTACCAGTGATGCTCTGCAGGAATCAGTGCTGGGACCCCTGTCATATATAGGAATGATTTGGAGAAGAATGTACATGGCCTGATTGGTTTGCAGATGACACAAAGATTGGGGGGAGCTGCCGATAGTGAGAAGGATTGCCAGAGGATACAGCTGGGTATGGTTAGGCTGGAGGCTTGGTCAGAGAAATGGCAGATTAAGTTTAATCCAAACAAGTGTGGGGTAATGCATTTTGGAAGATTTAATGCAGGAGGGAAGTATACAGTAAATGGCAGAATCCTTAACAGCATCAACATACAGAGGAATCTATGCATCTAGGTCCATAATTCCCTGAAAGTGGTCAAGAAGGTGCTTGCCTTCAGTCAGGACATAGAGTATAAAAATTGGCAAGTCATGTTGAAGCTGCATACAACGTTAGTTGTGCCACATTTGGAATACTGTGTACCGTTCTGGTTGTCACACTACCAGGATGTGAAGGCTTTGGAGAGGGTACAGAAACATTTACCAGAATGTTCCCTGGTTTGGAGGATATTAGTTGTAAGGAGAGACTGGACAAACTTGGTTCGTTTTCGAGGTTGTTGACTTGCTCGCCGAGCTGGCTTGTTCTCGTTCAGACGTTTTGTCACCATGCTAGGTAACATCATCAGTGAGGCCTCCAATGAAGCGATGTTATTCTACTCTGCATGGAATTTATACTGTCCGGTCCGTCATGGTGAGTAGTGTCATTTCCGGTTTTGATCTGTGTGGGTTTGTATATGGGGTCCAGTTCTATATGTTTCTTGATTGCATTATGGGTGGAGAACCGTGCCTTTAGGAATTCCCGTGCGTGTCTATGATTGGCTTGGGTTATTATGGTTACGTTGTCCCAGTTAAACTGATGGCCTTCATTGTCCCAGTGTACTGATATTAAGGAAGGTTTGTTGTGTCGTTTTACTGCTAGCTGATGACAAGGATTAAAGACCCCATTCCCAAAACATGCAGAACAAATGTAGTTTACAAAATACCATGCAACGACTGCCACAAACATTACATCGGACAGACAGGAAGGAAACTAACCATCAGAATACACGAACATTAGCTAGCAGTAAAACGACTCAACGAACTTTCCCTAATATCAGTACACTAAGACAACAAAGGCCATCAGTTTAACTGGGACAAGGTAACCATAGTAGCCCAAGTCAAACATAGACACGCACGGGAATTCCTAGATGCATGGTTCTCCACCCGTGATGCTATCAACAAACACATAGAATTGGACACTATATACAAACCCATACAGAACAAAACTGGAAATGACACATGGTCACCATAACGACCAAACAGTATAAATTTCAAGTGAAGTAGAACAACATTGCTTCATTGGAGACCCCACTGATGATGTTACCTAGCATGGTGATGAAACGTCTGAACGAGAACAAGCCAGCTCGGCGAGCAAGTCAACAACCTCACCCACAACCCGAGCTACAGATCTTTGCTATAACCTTGGTTTGTTTTCACTTGAACTTCAAAGCATAAGGGGCGACCTGATAGAAGTTTACAATATTGAGATTCTTGGATACAATAAATAGTTGGAGTCTTTCTCTCAAGGTAGAAATGTCAATTACTGGGGAACACAGGTTTAAGCTAAAAGGGGAGAAAGTTTAAAGATGATGTGAGAAGCAATTTTTTTTTTACACAATATGGTATTTGCCTGGAATGCACTGCCAGAGGAGGTGGTGGAGACAGATACAATAGCTACATTTAACAGTCATCTTGACAGATGGATGAATACGCAGGGAATAGAAGGATACGGATTGAATTGAGATAAAAGGTTTTTAGTTTAGAAAGCGTCACATCATTGCAATCATGATGGGCCAGGGGCTTATTCCTGTGCTGTACTATTCTTTGTTCAGTTGTCAGGCCTGTTTATCACTGCTGCTTCTTGCTTGCAGGAGCCAGGCTGACACTTCAGTACAGTATTGAGGAAGTGCTGCCTTTCAATGAGCCTGAAAATCAGACTGTGCCTACCCTCTCAGGTAGATATAAAACATCCCATGGGACTATTAACAGTAGGAGAGTTCTCCTCATGTTCTAGTCAATGTTACCCCATCATCGATGTCACAATTGTTATTAGGTTTCTCTTTGTTGGGTCTCTAGGCCCGAAACGTCAGCTTTCCTGCTCCTCTGATGCTGCTTGGCCTGCTGTGTTCATCCAGCTCTACACCTTGTTATCTCATTACATTGAGGGGTAGTCTTGCATTGTAGTGGGTAGTGTCCCTACCTCTGGGTTCAAGTGCCAGGTTACCTGCTCGAGTTGGCCATAGTAGGGGCATTTATAGCCAAATTCTCAGCCTGAAAATCCTTCTCATTCACCTAATGGCAGGCAGTGAGGGTTGGGGGCATTTCCTGGTCAGCCATCCTGCACAGGGCGATGGAAAACAATTGCAGTGCTTTGCTCAGCAACAATGACCAATCCAACAGATGTTCATGGCCCAATCCTCAGCAGTGAGGACAGGACAACAGACAGGACAGAAAGGCAGCCCACACTTAAATTAGCACTTTCAGCTCTTTGGGACATCCTGAGGTCATGAAAGGAGCAACAATGCAAACCTTTCTCAGTGAACTACAGTTGATGAATTGTGGATGATGTTCCAAAGAATCAGTTACATAATGGGTGAAAAATTTTGTTTTATCCATATTACACTATCACTGAACTCAGAGCCCTTTGTGTGAACTATACCAGATACAGAGTGCACTGCATATTGTGGAGTAAGTTGAGGGCAGCACAGTGGTTAGCCCCACTGCCTCACAGCACCAGAAACCTGGCTTCAATCCCACCCTCAAGCCAGCATTTGTGTGGCGTTTGCACATTCTCCCCGTGCCTGTGTGGGTTTCCTCTGTGTGCTCCGGTTTCTTCCCACAGTCCAAAGATGTGCAGGTTAGGTGGATTGGCCATGCTAAATTGTCCATAGTGCCCATGGATGTGCAGGATGGGTCGGTTAGCCATGGGGAATGTAGGGTTACAGGCATAGTGGGGAGGAAAGAGTCTGGGTGGGATGCTCTTCAGAGGGTTGGTGTGGACTTGGTGGGCCAAATGGCCTGCTTCCACACTGTAGGGATCCTGTGAGTACCTTTCTTTCTACTTTCGATCTTTAATTTTAAAAAGCCATATAAAATAGCTCGTATTTTTATTGTTTGTTAAACAAACAGAGACAGCATTTCCTTTTTTAAAGTTCATATCTATCGTTGCCTAAAAGAAATAAATAATGGTAAAACCACACTTTCCCTATAAATATTCCCAGCAAATCCATGTTGAACCCAATCAAATGCTTCACTCATCACTGTCATCGAGGACATTGTCTTCAAAACTCACTCCAGTGGGAGCCTTTGTTCTACAAAAAAAAAGAGACAGGATGTATCAGTCACAAAGGGAATACAGCCTTTGCTGTGCAGACAGCACCACCTACAACAGTGGCTATACTTCGTGAGTACTTCATTTGCTGCAATCGGGAAAGGTGCTAAATAAACGCAAAAGCCAGATTTGTAGATGTCGGGCGAATCCAGAGATGGGCACCACTGACCCTTCAGGCAGGGGGTGAGGGTGACCTGCCTGCTATTGGTACTGAGCTAATGGATCTAGCTGAAGGCCTTCAGGCCCCTGAGGCATCAGGGCATATGGAACCTGCCAGGAGGTGA
>NC_063359.1:6758264-6759470 GCF_021869965.1 Rhincodon typus
GGTACCCTGTGCTCCTGGCAGCAGGCCCGGGTACCCTGTGCTCCTGGAAGCAGGCCCGGGTACCCTGTGCTCCTGGAAGCAGGCCCGGGTACCCTGTGCTCCTGGAAGCAGGCCCGGGTATCCTGTGCTCCTGGCAGCAGGCCCGGGTATCCTGTGCTCCTGGCAGCAGGCTTTGAGGACCTCCCTCTGTGCCTGGCTTCAGCAGTAGCCACGGTCTGTCCCACGGACTGGAGTCTTCCTCTACCGTCACGGCCTGGCTGCTGAAGCATTATTAAGGTTACAATTTAAAAAGCTGGAGGGAATGCCGCTAACTCTCTCTCTCTCTCTCTCTTTTTCACTTTTACCTGAATTGCAGATTCTGCTTCTCCCCTGCTGACCCTCCAGCTTTGTGGGAGGGAGAGGTTACAACAACTTGCATTGTGGATCATTCCGTCACCATAGCAATGCATCCCAAGCTGCTCTATAACAGCATTAACATTCAAAAACACAACTGGGTGTCTTGGGCCATAACCTTCCCTATCTGAGCAATCTCCTCCACCCGTCTATACCCTTCCAATTTTCCGGTGTCCTCGACTTACATCACTGCCTAGATCGCAAGGTGTGGAATTCTCTCTCAAAGTTTCTCCACCACTTAACCGCTCTCTGCACCTTCAAAGCCCTCCTTAAAACATCCCTCTTTCACAAATGCTGACCTCACCAGGGACGCCCAGTTCATGTGAAAGATTAAAGCAAAAAAAAAATCTTTTGTTCACCCACTTCAACATTTCCCTTTGTGGGTTGGGGTCAAACTCTCCTGTGCAGCATCAAAGGTGATGGTTTATGAAATTGAAGGCATTACATAAATGCAAGTTGTTGCAGAAAGCAGCCTTCTCAGGTTCAGGTTTGGACAGAGAAGAAGCTGCTCTGCATCAAACTGTACAGGGATCAGAAGCATTAACATAAGCAAAGTGAGAAATCGAGAATGTGTTGCTGGGACCTGGCCTTGTACACCACACACTGAAAGGCCCAATATCTAAAGTGGGCGGCCCGAGATCACACAGTGAATGGGGTCAATTTCTCACAGTGATTGGGCCCCATATCTAACAGTGAATGGGTCCCATATCTCACAGTGAATGGGCCCCCGTATCGCACAGTGAATGGGGCCCCGTATCGCACAGTGCATGGGCCCCCGTATCGCACAGTGAATGGGCCCCCGTATCGCACAGT
>NC_063359.1:6759480-6786072 GCF_021869965.1 Rhincodon typus
CATGGGCCCCCGTATCGCACAGTACATGGGCCCCCGTATCGCACAGTGCATGGCCCTATGTCGCACGATACCCACAAAGCTGATAGAGCACTAATCTTTGGAAGACGACAACTACCTCTTGCTGCCTGGATTTATCAGGGACTCTCCTGCAAGCCTCTTCTTGGACACTGGTGAAGATTCAGGTCCATTTGCCTTCCTCTTGGAATCATACTCTACAAGCAAACAGCAACAGATTTCAATCATGAAATGTTCGAATGATTAAGCACTGGAGACAATTCAGCAATGATTAAGCATTTCTCTAGTACTAGATTTTTGAAGGAGTTACTGAATTGCCTCGCTGTTCTTTCCTCTAAGCACCTGCATCTCTTGCCTTTCCAAGTGTTTATCCAATCTCCTTTTGAAAGCTATTATTACATAGAATATAGAACAGTACAGCACAGTACAGGCCCTTCCGCCCACAATGTTGTGCCGACCTATTATCCTACTAAGATCAATCTACCCTGCATATCCTACATTTTACTATCCTCCATGTGCCTATCCAAGAGTCATTTAAAAGTCTCTAAAGTATCTGACTCCACTCCCACTGCCGGCAGCGCATTCCACACACCCACCACTCTCTGTGTGAAGAACGTACCTCTGACATCTCCCCTGTATCTTCCTCCAATCACCTTAAAATTGTGCCCCCTCATAATAGTCATTTCCGCCCTGGGAAAAAGTCTCGGACTATCCACTCGATGCCTCTCATCATCCTGTACACCTCTATCAAGTCACCTCTCATCCTTCTTCGCTCCAATGAAAAAAGCCCTAGCTCCCTAACCTTTCCTCATAATACTTGCCCTCCAGTCCAGGCAGCATCCTGGTAAATCTCCTCTGCACCCTCTCTAAAGCTTCCACATCTTTCCTGTAATGAGGTGACCAGAACTGAACACAATATTCCAAGTGTGGTCTAACCAGAGTTTTATAGAGCTGCAGCATAACCTCACGGCTCAAACTCAATTCCCCCGCCAATGAAAGCCAACATACCTTATGCCTTCTTTACAACCCTATCAACTTGGGTAGCAATTTTGAGGCATCTATGGACATGGACCCTAAGATCCCTCTGTTCCTCCACACTGCTGAGAATCCTGCCATTAACCCGGTATTCTGCATTCAAATTCGACCTTCCAAAATGAATCACTTCATACTTTTCTGGGTTGAATTCCATCTGCCACTTCTTTGCCCAGCTCTGCATCCTGGCAATGTCCCGTTGCAACCTACAACAGCCCTCCACGCTGTCCACAACTCCACCAACCTTCATGTTATCAGCAAACTTGCTAACCCACTTCCTCATCCAAGTCATTTATAAAGATCACACACAGCAGAGGTCCCAGATCAGATCCCTGCGGAACACCACTGGTCACCGAGCTCCAGGTTGAATACTTTCCAATACTGAATATTGAATGTGCTTATCCCGAGTCATTGTGTTAAAAAAAAATTACCTCAGGTTTTTTTTCAAATGATCTTAAATCAGTGTCCTCTGGTTAATGAGTCTCCTGTCACTGCACGTAGTTTGCCCAATTCGATTCGATCAAAATCTTTCATGACTTTGCATACCTCCATCAAATCTCTTCTCAAACTCTGCTGTAAGGGGAGCAACCCCAGCTCCTGTAATCTTCTCATCATCCCTGTTCCCATTCTACTATATCTTCTCGATTCCCTATTCCAAGGCCTTCATCTACGTATTAAAGCATAATGCCCAGAACAAACCACAATTTCAGCTGGAGCCTTAGTAATGTTTTAGAATGGTTTCATTTGGCTTCCCTGCATTTTGTATAAGTCCAAAGATCCAATAAGTCTCTCTAAAAGACCTCTCACCCTGTGTTCTTACCCTTAAAACCACGCGTGTAGACAATTTCTAGGTACCCTTTCCTGCTCCTTGGTCCATACTCATACCACTGGCATACACTCTCCACATAACCAATAACTCCACAGTAACATGGCCATAATGGAACTGCTATAAAAAGCACCCATTCATGATTATCTTCAAAACGTTGCCATAGCTATAACTCTATAAGAGTTTCAATCAACCAGCTAACCATTTCAATCAATCAGTATCACTGATGGAGGATACAAGCACTTGACACCTCTATATTTTATGCAAATAAACAATGAGCCACTGACAAAAATGATCACAGAAAAAAACAGCTTACTGTACTATCATGGAGCTATCAATCAGGCCCAGTTATACCCCACTGTCCAGCAATGTCAATAGAAATAATCTTTTTATGGGAATCTGTGCTTTCAGTGAAATGGAACCATATCACTTACTTCAAAATCCTGGAATTGCCTTCCCAACAACACCACAGGAGAGAACCTATACCACGTGGGCTACAGGGGTTTTGAGAAAGAAGGTAACTAGCGCTATAAAGGCAGTTAGGGATGGGTGACAAATGCTAACCCGGCTAGCTACTATCCTGTAAAAGAAGCTGTAAAAATGTTAATATAAGTTTTGATGATCTCTTTGTCAGATTCCCTTTTCACTGCAGTGAAAAATACTGAATACCCTGACCAATGCAGTTCTTCTAACTCGGACTGGGCAATGATTCACTGAAACATTTTAAGTGTGTTGATGGGGCACTGAATAAAACAACAGACAGAAGGGAAGCCACTCATAGAACGAAGAGTGATACAGATCAGAGGGAGGAGCCAAGAGCGAGTGAGAACTCAGTGTGTAAAAGAGATGGGTCAGATAGAGGAAATTGAGAGTGAGGCAGTGGGGCGGGGGAGATTGAGGTGGGGGGGATGGAGAGTGAGGCGGGGAGGAGTGAGGCGGTGGTGGGGGGTTGGGGAGTGAGGCTGGCACTGTAGATATACCTACACTATGTGAACTGCCGCAGTTGAACAAGGCACTTTGTGAAGGGCAATTAGCGATGGCCTTGCCAGCGATGCCCACTTACCATGAAGAGTTATTCAAAAACTGAGGCCCAGTTTGCCATCTCGGGTGATCACAACTGATCCTATACAATATATGAAGAAGAGGAGTAAACTGAGTTTGACCTCGAGCCCTGTCAATATTTATCATTCAAGTAACATCTTTAAATGGGTTGCTTAACCATTGTCACATTGATGCTTGTGGGAGTCTGCTTTGTACTAATTGACTGTTGTATTCTCTGCATCACAACAGTACCCATATTTCAGAAGTTGCTAACTGACTGCAAGACATTTTGTGGCATCTTATGGTTGTGAAATTAGTGTAGTAGTGCAAGTCTTTCTCTATTTTTAAATCCAGGCTTAACAATCAATATTAGTCAGTTTGACAAGTTACTCGAGGGATCCACACTGCTCGCCAAATTCAGTCTCACTGTGGAGTGATGATTTCAGGAGACCAAATGAAAGAAATCACTTTAAAACAAATTGTGACAACTGGGTAATTGGAGAGAAATGTATGGGCATTTATCTAGGCTACAATAGCAGACCCAGAGGGGTTTCTACTTGCTGATTTACTTCCCATCACTGAGGCAGTGCAGTTGAAAGAAACCAAGAAAAGGGAAAGACAGAGATGGGTCCTGAGGCATAGTGCACGAACCACACAACAATTTTTTGCACCTCTAAAGATCAGAGCTTCATGACTAGTCTTACCTGCTAGAAACATCCTCTGCGTCCTCTGCATTGTTTTATCAAGTTTCAAAATGTTGCTTTCCTCAGAGGCTGTCGGGAGAAGATGAGTTATATTTTTAGACATTTATCAGGGTATAATTCGTCAGGGTGACTACTCACACGATAATCATTAACATCATCGTCTCGCTGTTCTGATTTGCTCAAACTAGCCACTAGTAAAACAGGCAGCTCATTGTGAAGGCAGGCTAACACTAATGGCCCTGTTCTACATCTTGAAGGTGTCAGCTCTGATTTTGCGGGTGATACTTCTGCCTGAGACTCAGAAGATTGTAGACTCAGTCTCAGAAAGTTGGTGTATGAAATCACAGCTGACATTGTGGGGCAGCACTGAGAAGCAGAATTAATGCTCCAACCTGCTGTGCCATTTAACAAGGTCATGGCTGATTGTTTTTTGCCTCAATTCCACATTCTTGCCCAATTAATATCCCTCTATTCTGTGAGAGGTCAAACATTTATCCAAGATAACAAGGTGTAGAGCTGGATGAACACAGCAAGCCAAGCAGCATCAGAGGAGCAGGAAAACTGACGTTTCAGGTCGAGACCCTTCTTCAGAAAAAAACATTTAGCTATCTCAGCCTCGAATATGCTCAACAATGTAGCCTCCACAGCTCCCTGGGGTAGTGACTTCCAACAATTCACAACCCTCTGAGTGAAGAAATTTCTCCTCATCTCAGTCATACAGTCAAACAGCATGGAAACGGACCCTTCGTTCCAACCAGGCCATACTGACCGCGTTCCAAACTAAACTAGTCCTGCCTGCCTGCATTTGGCCCATATCTCTCCAAACCTTTCCTATTCGTGTACTTATCCAAATGTCTTTTAAATGTGATAATTGTATCTGCATCCACTATTGCCATTATGTGTAAAAAAGTTGCCCCTCATGTCCCTTTTAAATCTTATTGCTCTCACCTTAAAAATATGCTCCCTAGTTTTGAATACCCCCACCTTAGGGAAAATACCCCTATCTATGCCCCTCATGATGCTATAAGCCTATAAAGGTCACCTTCAACCTCCTACGCTCCAGTGAAAAAAGTCCCAGCTTATCCAGCCTCTCCTTATAACTTAAACCATCCATTCCTGGCAACATCCTCTGAAATCTTTTCTGAACCCTCTCCAAATTAATATTATCTTTCCTATAACAGGGTAACCAGAACTGCACACAGGACTCCAGAAGAGTCCTCACAACATCCTGTACAATCTCAACATGATGTTCCAACTCCTATTCTCAAAGATCTGAGCAGTGAAGGCAAGTGTACTAAATGCCTCCTTAACCACCCTGTATATCTGTGACACAAATTTCAGAGAATTATGTACCTGAACCCCTAGGTCTCTCTAAACTACACTATCCAGAGCCCCACCACTAATTGTATTAGTCCTGCCCTTGTTTGTTTTACCAAAATGCAATACCTCACATTTATCCAAATTAAACTCCATCTGCCACTCCTCAGCCCATTGACCCAATTGATCAAGATCTCTTTGTAATCTTAGTTAACCTTCTTCACTGGCCACTATGCTGCCAATTTTGGCGTCATTTACAAACTTACTAACCATGCCTCCTAAATTCTGATCCAAATTATTGATATAAATGACAAACAAAACTGGACCCAGTACCGATCCCTGTGGAACACTGCTCGTCACTAGCCTCCAGTTGGAAAAACAACCCTCCACCACCCTCTGACTCCTACCATAAAGCAAATTTTGTATCCATTTGGCAAACTCACCCTGAATCCCATGTGATCTAACGTTACTAATTAGTCTACCATGTGGAACCTTATCAAAGGCTCTACTAACGTCTAGCTCAACAACAACTACTACTCTAAGTGAGTCCTAAATGATTATCCCATTAGTCTGAGACTGTGCCACCATGCTTCAGATTCCCTCACTTGCAGAAATGCCCTTGTATGTTTCTATCAAATCACCTCTCATTCTTCTTGCTAAAAACAATTCCTCTTACACAAGACCATATCAATTCAATTTGATTACACTATGATTTTCTAACTCTTTGTTAAAACTTTCATCATAATAGATTTCAGTAATTTTCTGATGACCAATGTCTGGTTGTAGTTGAATCACTCCTCCTTAATGAGCAGTGATCTGTTTGATAACTTTCAACTGTTCTAGGATCAAGGAAGCTTTAGAAAACCATAACCAGTGCAACCACTTCCTCTGCAGCTACTTCTTTAAGAATGCTGAGATGCAAGCCCCCAGGAATTAACCTTTTAGTTGCTTAAGTTCTCCAACACATTTTCTCTGTAAATTAAGTTCCGCACTCTAATTTGCTCCTTGAATACCCTCTATTTCTAGCACCTAGTTTGTATCATCTACAATAGAGGCAGACACAAAATATTTGTTTAACATCTCTACCATTTCTTCTGCACCATGATAATTTTTTATGTCTCTGCTTCACATCAACCAGCGTTTACTTTAGCTACCCTCTTCCTTTTTCTCGCTTGTAAAAGCTCTTACAATTCATTTTTATATCACCGGGTAGTCAACTCTTATTTTCAATTTTTCCCTTTTAGCCAACTCTTCAGTCGCTCTTCTCTACTGGCTTCTAGATCTTTCTCAATTATTGAGTTTACTGCTATTCTTTGTGAAACATGTAGTTCTCCTTTAATGCAATAGTTGCGTTCTTGTGTGACCTCGTGCTATAGAAAACGGCCATAGAAAATCGCTATACCTGTACAGCAGAAAGTTCACATTATCTAAACAGCATCTACTATTCAATTATGTTATAGCTAATTCGCATTAACGAAACACGTGTTATAGCAGAACTACGTATTGCAAATCTCTTTTAATCTAATACTATCTTTAATTTCTCTAGTAAGTCACAGATGCTCTCTCCTCACTAAGTCTTTTCTGATAGAATGTATTTTTGTGGAATGTTGTGGATCATTTAATTAAATATTTCCCACTGTTTACTTATCACACGTTTTCATCCATTTATTCATTTTAGCCGTGTTCCCTTCACACCTGTGCAATTAGCTTTTTTTTAAAGTTTTGTATTTTTACTTTGTGCAATTCAATTCTGAGCCAAATTCCAAAAGAAAACTATTGTCATTATGTTATCTTTCACTATCAGAAATACTTCTCCTCCTTTTCCATTCAGTCTATCTTTCGGAAACTTGCAAACCCTGGAATATTCAGTTCCCAGCCTTGGTCTCCTTGTAATCACGTATCCAAAGGGAATGAACTGCACTGTTGAAGCCACTGTCTTTTGAATGAGACTTTTTTCTGAGTCATTCCCTCCCAGATTGACATAAACAATGTCAAAAAAAAATATTTTCAAGAAAAGCATAGCGGTACTCTCCCATGTCCTGCACAGTGCTTATTCAATAACCAGAAACTTAAAGCACAGGTTATCTGGTTGCTCCTTATTGTTCTATTGCTGGTCATCCACTAATTGATGGAGGAGCCAGTCTATTTTCCACAAGTGCTTATTTGTGTTTCATTGTTCAAATCAAAGGCCAGCCTTCTTTCTCCCTTTCCAAACCAAATTTCTTTATTAGGGAAAACCAGCCCTTAAATATATATAAGTATAAAGGAATTATAAGTTACAACATTGTCAATTATCTCATATGCTGGTTTCTTTGTCTAATTAATTAATATATGTGTTGCAAATCCTGATCCTTGTGTCATCTCTCCAGGTGATGTTTGTAAACTCAAAACTGATCCATTTATTCCTCTGTTTTCTGCTCATTAGCTAATCTTCAATCTGTACTAATATATTACCCCCAATCCCCAGGAGCCCTAATTTTATACAATATCCATTTATTTGGTAACTTCTTGAATGCTAGATCTAAATACACTACATTGTAGTTCCCCTTTATCCATTCTGCTAGCTGTGTCCAGAACAAAAACGCTGATAAATCTGTCAAAGACAATTTCCCTTTCATTAAGCCATATTGGCTCAGCCGAAATGATCTTCTGAGCATCTTGTTATCACACCGCTAACATATCGTTCTCGGGACATGGGTTCGAACCCCACCACGGCAGATGTTAAAATTTAAATTCAACAAAACTCTTGAATTGAAAGTTGGCCTAATGACAACCAAGTGACTTTGTCAATTATTGTAAAAACCTTCCAATGTCCTTTAGGAGAGGAACTGCCATCTTCACCTGGTCTAGCCCACAGGCGAATGGCAGGTATGCTTTCCCTAGGGTGGGGGATTTCAAGACTAGGGGGGCAATTTTTTTAAGGTGAGAGGAGAGAGATTCAAAAAAAGACATGGGGGCATCTTTTACACAGGGAGTGGTCCATGTTTGGAACGAACCTCCAGAGGAAATGGCAGATAAGGGCACAGTTACATCGTTTAAAAGATAGTACACAAATAAGAAATGTTTGGAAGGTATCGGGCCAAGCACAGGCTTGTTTAGTGGGACTAATTTAGTCTGGGATTATGGCCAGCATGGATTGGTTGGGCTGAAGGGTCTGTTTCCGTGCTGTATGATTCTGTGACTCTATAACTCTACATTGGTTGGAAAGGTCTGTGGAATGACTTGAGAATGGGAAAGCAGCTATAGAAATGCAGTTCTCCAGTGCCGCTCAACCCAGTTGCTAAAAGGTGCCTGTTGGGGGACCACAAGGAAAGATGCAGTTGGTATTCCTCCATATGACCTACATACGCTGCTACCAGAAGTTAATGATAGAGACCAGGGAGTAAGATAGCTACTCATCCACTTTAGCTGGTCAGCGCAAAAACAGTGAAAGGAGAATTATAAACAAATAACAAAAGCAATTTTAGACCAAATTGGCAAGCAAATCTACAAAAAATTCACTCGCTGGGGCTATTGGTGTCAGCTAGTTTACAGAATAATAGGCAGATTGAGCGGAAACCGAGTGCGCTAAGATCTTTTTAAAAGGTAGTGTTGAACTAAGACTTTGCTACTGGCCAAATGAACAATGCCTGCAACCCCTAAAAACAGAAAGTTTGGGGTATTTCAGATACTTGTCCCCTTCCTGTCCCCATCAGTACCGCTGTGCACCTTTGAGTTGATCTTGCAAATGATGTACTTGATGCACCAGGTGAAACATGACCGACTGGATCTCTGCCTTAGCCTCAGAAATGGACAGCTTGTAGAGGTCAAAGGTTAGTCCCTGGTCATCTTGGTTAAGTTTCAGTATGGCGATGTTGTCAAGAACTGTGAGGCTGACAGCAAACTTCTCGAAAGCATCCCTGTGGGCGCAGCACAGAATGTTAGCAGTAACGTTGATTCACCATTGTACACCACCCACCACCCTGTAGCCCACACACTTAAACATCATCTCTGTCCATCCTGTGTGTTCTCCTCACAGCCTGCATTCCAAACAAGCTTTGTTTCATTAATAAACTTAAGATATAGTACTTTCTGTCTCTTGTTTAAGTCATGAATATAGACTGTAAATATAACTGAGGGCCCAGCTACTGCTCCTTGTGGAACTTCAATAATAATTTTGAAAGGCCCATTTATCCCTATCCCCAACCCAAACACTGTCTCCTATTAACCAATCCTCTATCCGTGGTAACACATTAGCCCCAACTCCATGAACACCTATCCTGTGTATTTACATTTTAGTGTGGCCTCTTATCAAATGTCTATTGGAAATTCATATATCTTACATCTTAATGTTTCCCTTTATCTACTCTCTTGTTACATCCTCAAATCAACTAATACATTTCTCGGACTAGATTTCCCTTTCATTAATGATGGATTGCTAAGACTTTCTGAATTCTACATTCCAATGCTTATCGAAATGATGGATGTCAGGAGTGTTTTGATTAAATGCAGGGAGAGCTGCAACAGGGATAATGATTGGGACATTGCAATTGATTGCAGTTTTCCTCAATTAAGAAGATGGAATATAGCGTATGTTCCCACTCCTGGTCACAATCCAGCTGGACCTGTGGTTGTCTACAGGATAGGGTCAAGTCTTGGCTTTGATGTCTTTTCTGTCAGTGGGTTTGTCAGCATTCACTGAGCTACCATGGGGAGATTGGTTTCCCAGTGAGGAGCTGCATGGTGTCTGGTGTCATGCAGATGTAACCAAAGACATGGACAGGAATCGTAGGGCCCAATCCTGCTCCTCGACTGGGCAGACAGTCCCCAGTTGAGCGTAGCTGACCCACCGCCTGGGCACAGTGGGCTCCCTACTTTTTAAGCTTTGATGTACATCCCCAGCACCTTGCCCATCCATACCTATACCCCAGCAGTGGGTTGTTGGGAGGAGGGACCAAGGCGAGAGGGAAAACCAGCAAGGAAGTTAATAATGATCAGTGTCTCTTAGAGTCATACAGCACAAAAGCAGACCCTTCAGCCCAACCATAAAACCAACCTGCCTGCGCTTGGCCCATATCCCTCCAAACATTTTCTTATTCATGTATTTATCTAAATGTCTTTTAACTGTACCTGCAAGCACAACTTTCTCAGGAAGTTCATTCTAGACATAAACCACGCTGCGGAAAAGAAATTGCCCCTCAAGTCATTTTTAAATCTTTCTCCTCTCACCTTAAAAATATGCCCCCTTGTCTTGAAACCCCCCCCCCCCCCCAGCCTAGGGAATAGACACCTACCATTCACTTTATCTATACCCCGCATGATTTTATAAACCTCTGTAAGGTCACCCCTCAACGTCCTACACTCCAGGGACAGAAGTCCCAACCTTTCCAGTCTCAATAGGTTGGGTCATGTATGTTTCGCATCCAAGTGACCCTCTGCAGGAATCACAATCTATTGTAAGACATTGTCAATTCTGTGCGTGTTTAAGTAAATATTTCAGCCACCTGTGTGATACCTACTCCTTGGTTCTATCTCACCAGCAGACAGGAAAAGCTCTTCATTTTACAGTGTGGCTTTCTGAGTTTTGAAATGCACCTGTGGCTTGTTTGTTTATCTCAAATGGTTAGACCCTCTTCATTTTAATTCCTCGTCCGCTCATTCTCCTCTGCCACGACAGCATGTGGCTTGTGATTAAACAACTGGCTGATAGTAGCTGGTAATGGATTCCCAGTTGTTTATGTGCCGGCAGAGCCCAGCAGGCATCATTCCTGCTTTGGAATCAGGAGATCATGGGTTTAAGGACTGCTCCAGAAACAGGAGTGTATATTCAAGGCCGATGAGGCAGGACTGAGGGAGGGCTACTCACATACAACCAAAGCCCCAGCTCTGAAGGAGAGTCGCACTGAACTCAGAACATTAACTCTGCCCCTGTCTCCACAGATGCTGCCAGGCCTGCCGAGTTTCTCCAGCATTCTCTGCGCTGGTTTCAGCTTTCTGCTGTATTTTGCTTTTCTTCAAAGCCTTAGGTGCAATAGATCACAGAGAGTTATTTCCAGACCTACACCGAGCATCTTGTCTAACATCTCTCACTCGACATCAAGCAAGCAGATTATCCACTTGCTGTGGTAGCTTGCTGTGTTTCCTTCTATAGGCACTGCCTTCAAAAGTACTTTATGGACTGTGAAACATGCTGGGATGCCCTGAGGTCATGAAGTACACTATATCAATACAAGTTGCTCTATATATTTTTTCTCCTCTCTCCTGTGACCTTGGTCAGTCATCTCTCAGACGCAGTGTGGTAGAGGCAGAGGAGCCCTCTTGATTGTGCAGGATTCAGTAAATCCTACTACATGGAGTGACACCAGAATTCTCCACACCAGATTTATGGGTAAAATTGTTTCAAATCACAAGCCTGATGGGCACAGGGATGGCAGCAGTTGTACAGCGTCACACTTCCTCTCCATTTTCTCATTCAGTAAAATGTTTGCTAAGACATCGGCCTGGCATCAACATCCAATGCAGGTGAGTGAACACCCATCATAATCAAGCTTCAGGACAGGCCACAGTGCAGTCTGGTGATTTGATCAAATTGTCAGAATGTTAAAAGGATAGTTACAGAATCCTTACAATACAGAAAGAGGCAGTTCATCGAGTCTGTACTGACCCTGCAAACAGCGTCCCACTCAGCCTTAGCCTCAGCACCCACTCTATCCCTGTAATTCCCCATGGCTAATCCACCTAGCCTGCATGTCCCTGGATACCATGGGCGATTTAGCATGGCCAATCCACCTAACTTGCAACATCTTTGGACTATGGGAGGAAACCGGAGCACCCAGATGAAACCTGCACAGACACGGGGAGAATGCGCAAACTCCACACAGACAGTCACCCGAGGGTGGAATTGAACCTGGTTCCTAGTGCTGTGAGGTGGCTATGCTAACCACTGAGCCACCGTGCCACCCTTGTTGTTGAGAGACTGCTTTCTGCACTGGAGTAAATTGAGAGTGCAGAGCAGAGCTGGTAAATTAGAGCAACCCATTTAGGAGCAAAATCCAGAAACAATTCTTCACAAAACCACAAGGAGAAATCTGAATCGCGCTCTCTCTCTCTCTCTCTCAAATGCCTGTGTTTCCTGGAGCTATCAGGACTGAGAGTGAAGGATTTATGTTAGATCAGGGCAGTAAGAGATATAGAGCTGAGAATGGCAAACGGAGTTCAGATACAGATCAGCCATGAGCCAGCTGAATGGGAGAGCAGAGTCAAGGGGTTGAGTGGCTTACTCCTGATTCTATTTTCCTACATCTTCATCAACTCTCCTTTTTCCCCTGTGGACTGATGGTTACGTACCTGGCTATAGAGTCGTATTCTTCACAGGTTTTCACCCCATGTGTGGATTTCTGTCAGAGGGAAACAAAAGTGAATACTGTCTTTTTCCGATGTGCAGAGTTTGAGCTGCATGGCAGTGAAGATGAACATTGATGAATCATGCAACAGGGACATGGAGCCAGACTGAACCGAGAGGAGGAACTTGGGAAAACAGCCAAATGGTTAACCGACCCCCAGACAACAGTCAGCACCTGGCTGTGGGAGGGGAAGTGCACTAGCCATGGGATCAGCACACGCACTCCATGTCCCCAACTCTGCTGATGGAAGCCTTTGGGCCTGGCAAAACGCCAGTGGAGAGTGAATGGTGAGGATAATAAATCAGGCAAAAGCAAGAGTGGACAGCACAGCGGCTCAGTGGTTAGCACTGCTGCTTCACAGTGCCAGGGACTCAGGTTTGATTCTACCCTCGGGCAACTGTCTGCGTGGAGTCTGCACATTCTCCCTGTGTCAGCGTGGGTTTCCTCCGGATTCTTCCCACAGTCCAAAGATGTGCAGGTTAGGTGGATTGGGGCTTAAAAGAGACATTTGGAAGGAGATTCCAAAGTTTCGGGACCATGCACAGCAACAATCCACATCACCCCAGCAGAATCTGCTAGAAAGGGTTTATAGCATTTTCAAATGGATGAAATGCTGGCAAATGGGACTGGATTAATTTAGGACATGTGGACCGAAGGGTTTGTTTCCATGCTGTATGACTCTGTGACTCTAGGTCTTGGGGCCACATATGATCACAGAATCTGTCCCTCAGAGACAGCTAGTGCCTTGTTGGTGAATTGAAACTCTTGCTGAAAACATTATCCTCACTTGCTCTTAATACCTGACAACATTAATCATGGTAGGGTACTGCTTTTGTTAGCAATTAGCAGGTTATCAGCAAAGTACGAGGAGTAAAGTCTGTCAAGAGAAGTGCTATCGGAAGCAAAACATGCCAATCACAGGACATGCAGGTCTCAGTGAAGAAACTTGTGATGCAGTGGTAAATGTCCCTACCGCCGGCCCAGGAGGCCCATGTTCAAGTCCCACCTGCTCCAGAGCTGTGGGGTAGCAACTCTAAACAGGTCGATAAGGAAGATAGAACAAAACTTCAGAATCCTGCTTGATAAGGCCATCTAGTGTTCATGGGCTGGAATTACATTGACAATTTGCAGAACACAATTCAAAAGGAAATGTTGATGTATAAGCATGCTCCAGAATATTGACAGTAGAAAATAAGGTTTGCAGATAGGAACTGTGCATGTTATGCAAGATTTTTCATTCCACATAACTGCAAAAACATATGACCAGATGTAAATAGGGGGAGGTGACAGCCTAGTGGTATTTTCACTGGACTGTTAACCCAGAGACCCAGATAACATTCTGGGGACCCGGGTTTGAATCCTGCCACGGCAGATGGTGGAATTTCAATTCAATAAAATATTTGGAATTAAGAATCTAATGATGACCGTGATTCCATTGCCGATGTCAGGAAGAACCCATCTGGTTCACTAATGTCCTTTAGGGAAGGAAACTGCCATCCTTACCTACATGTGACTCCAGGTCCACAGCAATGTGGTTGACTCTTAACTGCCCTCTGGGCAATTAGGGCTGGGCAATAAATGCTGCCTAGCCAGCGACGCCCTCATCCCATTAATGAATAAAAAAAAGCAGGATAACACATTATTAAAACAAAATTAACAGTCTTAATACTCACATGTTCCTCAAGTTTTTGTGGACTGAAACCTGTGCTCCAAACATCCATACCATTTGTAACACTGCGAAGGAAAGGGAGATCATTGTCATCAGTACTTTCTGTTAGAGTCACGCATGCAAGAATGAAATGAGAGGATTAACTCAGTTTGTCAAACACAAGAAGACAGAGTCCAGTCATATGCTTTTCCCATCAAGAGTTTCAACACAATGTACACTTCATGAAACTCCAACAATCCGGATCACTTGCTCCCAGTACACCCAGTGCAGTTTTCCCAACTTATCTTTGAATTATCATACAACAATGAACTGCTCCGTAATTCCACTTAGTCTCAGACAACCCTGCTAGATCCTACTGGATGATAACACGTTTGATCATAAGAAGACAAAAGTAGAATATACGATTGATTGATTAATTGATTGATTGTCACGTGTACCGAAGTACAGCGAAAAGCTTTGTTTACAAGCGGTACAGGCAGATCATACTAAACGAAGGATGTACAGACCAAAAAGACTTAGACAGAGGCACATAGGTTACATTGCATAGGGCTAGGTGAGCTCAACGTTAGCAAGATCAGTGTTATTTGAGGCTAGAGAGTTCATTCATCAGTCTGATAACGGCTGGGCAGAAATTGTTCCTGAACCTGCTCGTGTGTGTGTTCAGGCTTCTGTATCTTATGCCTGATGGAAGAGGTTGTAGGAGAGTGTTACTAGGGTGCGATGGGTCTTTGATGATGTTGGCAGCCTTTCTGCGGCAGCGAGCCATGTAAATAGAGTCCATGGACGGAAGGTTGGCTTCTGTGATGGTCTGGGCTGTGCACACCACCTTCTGTAGTTTCTTGTCAGAGCAGTTGCCATACCAGGCCGTTATGCACCCGGACAGTATGCTTTCAATGGTGCACCGGTAGAAGTTGGTGAGGGACCTTATGGACATGGCCAAATGTCCTGAGCTGCCTGAAGAAGAAGAGGCGTTGTTGTGCCTTCTTGTCTGACACATCTACATGAGAAGGCCAGGACAGGTATCAGTTATCGTCACTCCGAGGAACTTGCTGCTCTTCACGCTCTCAACGCTCTCAACCTCAGCTCCGTTGATCTCGATGTGGGTGCGTTCTCCTCCTTTCTTTTTGAAGTTGATGATCAGTTCTTCAGTTTTGCTGATGTTGAGAGACAGATTGTTTTCATTTCACCATGTCACCAAGCCCTCTATCTCCCTTCTGTAGTTTGACTCATTGTCGTTAGATATCAGTCCCACTCCCATGGTGTCATCAGCAAACTTGTAGATGGTGTTAGTTTGGAATTTGGCAACACAGTCATAGGTATGCAGGTAGTACGGTAGGGGGGCTGAGGATGCATCCAGTGTTGAGTATTATTGTGGAGGAGATGCAGTTACCTATCCTCACTGATTGAGGCCTGTGGGTCAGAAAGCTGAGGATTCAGTTGCAGAGGACCAAGTTCACAGTGTGTTGAGATCAGTCTGGAGGGGATAATGGTGTTGAAGGCAGAGCTGTAGTCAACGAGCAGGAGTTTGACATGGGTGTCTTTAATGTCCAGATGTTCCAGGGATGAATGCAGGGCTAGGGACATGGCATCTTCTGTGGACCTGTTACGTCGGTAGGCAAATTGTAGCAAAAATTTCAAAAAGGTCTTGACACTCAATCAGATTTAGGGTACTTGTACAAGGAAAGCAGGAAGTTCAATTCCAGGTGCACTATGTAATTAAAAAGGCAAGTGGCATGTTGGTGTTCACTGCAAATGGATAAAGGAATCTTGCTCCAGGGTTGAGACCCCATCTGGAATTCTGTGGGCAGATCTGGTCTCTATACTAAAGGGATTGGAAGTGATACAGTGAAGGTTCACATCACTGTCCCTGCAAAGAAGGGGTCAGTCAATGATGACAGACCAGGTCAGCTGGGCTGGTATTCTCTGGAGTTGAAATAACGTGAAGTGATCTCACTAGGTTGTATAAGATTCTGGCTTGATAAGGTAGACACTGAGAAATCGTTCCCATTGGTCAGGGAATATAAAATATGAAGCATTGCGAATCATTGGCATTCCATTTGAAGGGCTCACGGTGGCTCCGTGGCTGGCAAGGGTGCCTCACAGCACTAGGGACCTATGTTCGATTCCAGCTTCAGGTGACTCTCTGTGTGGAGTTTACACATTGTCTCTCTGTCTGTGTGGGTTTCCTGTGGGTGCTCTGGTTTCCTCCCACAGTCCAAAGATGTGCAGGCTAGGTGGGTTAGCCATGGGAAATGCAGGGTTACAGGGATGGGGAAGGGGGGTGAGTCCAGGTGGGATGCTCTTCAGAGGGTCAGTGTGACTGAATGGGTTGAATGGCCTGCTTCCACAAGGTAGCATGATTCCCTAGGCCGGAGGGTTGTGTCACTCCAGTATTGAAAATATTTAAAGCTGAGACAGAGTTTTGGTCTCTTGGGACATTGAGGGATCTGGGGAATGGGTAGGGAAATGGAGTTGAAGCCCGAGATGATTCACAAACATACTGAATGATGGAGCAGGCTTGATGGGCAAAATGTCTACTGTTACCCCTATTCCTCGTGATCTTGGTACAGAGGAGCAGAGTGGAGCCCTTTCAACTGAGGGACACCGTTCAATAAGCAGCTCAGCGTAATAGGGTCTCCTGACAGCTGTAAAGATTCAAAGCATGTCTGAACCGAATAGTAGCACTGTAGCTTCTCAGTTAGAATCCAGAGCTGAGAATAATTACATTACTCAGGTCTGGGCTGCCTTGCAACACTGCGTTGACGCCAATATTTAAACAGATATCCCCTTATCCTGTTCAGGTGGACATCAAGATTTCATAACTCTATCTAAATAAGAACAAGACATTTCTCTATTATTTTGACATTAGGTTGAGGTCGTACAGGATGTTGGCAAGGCCTCCTCTGGAATACTGTGTCTAGTTGAAGAACATTATTAAGCTGGAGAGGGTTCAAAAGAGATTTACCAGAATGTTGCTGGGAATGGAGGGTTTGAGGCATAAGGATAGACTGAATAGGCTGGGATTTTTTCAATGGAGTATAGGAGGTCCAGCGGTGACCTTATAGAGGTTTATAAAATCAAGAGGGGTACAGATAAGGTGAATGGCAGGTGTCTTTTCCTTAGCATGGGGGAATTTCAAGACCAGGGAGCTATTTTTAAGGTAAGAGGAGAAAGATTTAAAAAAAGACAGGACAGGTTACGGGTTACACTTTTTTTTACAGTGGTTCGTGTGTGGAATGAACTTCCAGAGGAAGTGGTGGTTGCCAGTATAGTCACAACATTTAAAGGATATTTAGATAAGCACATGAATAACAAATGCTTGGGGAAATATGAGCCAAGAAGAGAAACATAGAAACACAGAAGATAGGAGCAGGAGGAGGCCATTTGGCTCTTCGAGCCTGCTCTGCCATTCTTCACAATCATGGCTGATCATCCAACTCAATAGCCTAACCCTGCTTTCTCCCCATAAACTTTGATCCCATTCACCCCAAGTGCTATATCTAGTCACCTCTTAAATACATTCAATGTCTTGGCATCAACTACTTTCTGTGGTAATGAATTCCACAGGCTCACCACTCTTTGGGTGAAGAATTGTCTCCTCATCTCCGTGCTAAATTGTTTACCCCGAATCCTCATACTGTGACCCCTGGTTCTGGACACACCCACCATCGGGAACATCCTCCCTGCATCTACCCTGTCCAGTCCTGTTAGAATTTTATAAGTCTCTATGAAAACCCCCTTCATTCATCTGAACTCCAGCGAAAACAATCCCAACCTAGTCAATCTCTCCTCATACGTCAGTCCTGCCATTCCCGGAATCAGCCTGGTAACCTTCACTGCACTCCCTCGACAGCAAGAGGTAGGTGGGACTAGTTTAATTTGGGGTTATGGTTGGCATGGACTGGTTGGACCAAAGGGTCTGTTTCCATGCTGTATGACTGTATGATTTAGCATGTTGTTGTTGTTGTGGACATAAAGCAGTTAATTTATTGATCTACATGTCAGTCACTGCATGCAGAAAAATAATGACTTGGGCCAGAACTTCCTGCAGCAAAGTATCTCACAGTGTTCACAGTTAACTTGACTTCATTTCGCATGATTCAGGCCAAATTCTTCTGGCGTTGAAATTGACTTGAAATGCAAGCTGATAATCGCAAGGCAAGGGGAAGGGTGCATCAGGAACATTACTGAATAGCAGCAATGCAGTTTCAGGGTTGAGAAATAAACAGAGGAAGAACTGAGGAGGAGGGTGAACTAAAGCTAAATCAGGTATAACATGATAAAATTTTTAAAAAGTTAATTAAGATATAATGAGAAGAAAAGAAACAGAAAGGAAATGTAAGAAATACACGTATTGGAAAGGTTACTGGTCTGAATTTCAACTTTTTCTCTCCCCTGATGCTGCTAGATCCGTGGTAATAGCAATGCTTACTTTTGGATCACTGTTGGAAGTTTTGGTCCGAGTTGTTCAAACTAGGCCAATACTTGCACAGGATGTGTCAATTTTTGCAGGGAGCCCTGAAACTGTCAATTCCTTGCAGTGCTGTGGGGTTTTTGAAAGTGTGTCAATCTTCACAGATGGGTTCTGAAAATGGTAAAACCCTTGAAAGTGTGCCAAATTTACAGGGCCCCCATGAGCATGCATTAAGCTCCTTTAACAGTCATCGTAAGTATGCTGATATATGCACAGAACTCTGAAACAATGCCAAACCTTTGCAGGTGGCTCACATACAACTACTTGCAGTTGCTTTCTCACGCAAAACAGCACAAAGGAAGTCACTGCTGTTCTCTTCTGGTTGGCCCCCAGCATGCAGTGATATAATCAACACCCTTGACTATCTCAGTCTGTGTGTCCCTTGGATCTGGAAATGCTACAGGAGTGTTCTTGTGAAGACATTGGATTTGGCTATATCATATATATATTTTTAAATGCTTGAAATTTAACTGTTTTGCTAAAATAAAGTTATATGTAAATAATTTTGAGGATGGCTACTATATAATAACTTGCAGGTAACATTCATAAAACTAATAATATTACCAGTTGTCTCGATATAGAATGGGTAGTCTGAATTTCCTGTACTAGTCTAGAAGTTTGAAAATTAAAGCTGGGCACCAGAGAGTTTAATTTCTGTATTACCCCATTACAGAATTATTGTTTTACATTAGTTAATAGTGAGTTACTGAGGATGCTCCTATTGTATCATGCAGAAGGAGGCCATTTTACCTATTGAGTCAATGATAGCTCTTTGAAAGTATTATTCAGATAAGATCCTAGAATCCTTACAGTGTGGAAACAGGCCATTCGGCCCAACAAGACCACACCATCTCTCCGAAGAGCATCCCACCCAGACCCATTCCCTTACATTACTCCATGTCGAAACCAAACATCCCTGGGCATTATGGGCAATTTAGCATGGCCAATCCACCTAGCCTTCACATCTTTGGACTGTGGGAGGAAACAGGAGCACCCAGAGGAAACCATGCAATTCAATTAGTTCCACTCTCCTAACTTTTTCCTCATAGCTCTGTAAGTATTTTCTTTGAATGTATTATCTTTCTGAAAATTATTATTTAATCTGCTTCCACCATCCTTTCAAATATTGCATCGTTAAGCTTTCCTCATTTCACTTCTGATTCTTTTGCCAGTTAGCTTAAGTCTATGTTCTTTGGTTGCCATTCCTAGTATTACTGAAAATTTTTTTTCTTATTTATTCAGCAAAACCCATCACATTACTTTGAATACTTCTATCCCCATAACCTTCTCTGTTCTGAGGAGAACAATGTCAGCTTTTCTGGTTATTTAATGTAACTGAAGTCTTTCAATGTTGTGTACGCCCTGAGAACTCTCCTCTTCTCTGAGTTTGAGGCCTTGGATGTCTTTCCTAACTTGTGGTACCCAGAATTGGCCACAATTCTCCAGCTTGGAAGTCTATTGCCGTTTCTTCACTGTTGCTGGGTCATAATCCTGGAATTCCCTCCCTAACAGCATTGTGGGTCAACCCACAGCAGGAGGACTGCAGCAGAAAGCAGCTCACCACCACCTTCTCAAGGGCAACTAGGGATGGGCAATAAATGCTGGCCAGCCAGCGACACCCACATCCCAACAAATGAATAAATAAAACTGAAAGCTGGAGGTTAACCAGGAATCAGCCTTTCTTGTAATAAAGCCATGTATGGTTAAACAGAATATATTTGTCCTGTCTTCATTAAAGACTTACATACTCAGAGCGTCTCTGTTCTGTTAAAGTGCTACTTCACTATTCTGCCATTGATTTATCTTCCCTCTTCTTTCCCTTTCGGCCAAAATGAATCACTTCATCCTTCACTGCATCTCTGCGCTTTGGAAGAAGGAACAAGACAAGGGAGTACTCAGTGAATGGCAGGCAGTAGGAAGTTATGGAGGAACAGAGGGATCATGGAGTGCTTGTTCACAGATCCCTGTAGGAGGTGACAGGACAGGTTGGTGGGGTAATTAATAAGGCAAATGGGATGCTTGCCTTTATCAGTTGTAGAATAGATCGTAAGAGCAGGGAGGTCATGTTGGAGCTGTACAGGTCTTCGACTGAGCCACAGCAGTTCTGGTCATCACACACGAGGAAGTACGTGACTGAACTGGAGCGGGTGAAAAGGAGATTCACCAGGATGTTGCCTGGGATGGAGCATTTCAGAGATGAAGAGAGGCTGAATAAGCTCCGGTTGTTTTCTTCAGAGCCGAGAAGGATGACAGCGGACCTGGTAGAGGGGTGTAAGATTATGAGGGGCATGGACAGGGTGAACAAGAAGCAGCTGTTCCCCTTAGTCAAAGGGTCAATACAAGGGGGCAGGAGGGAAAGTCAGGAGATTTACAGAAGATCTTAAGGAAAGCTTTATCAGTCAGAGGGTGATGGGGAGTGGAATGCACTGCCTGGGAGGGTAATTGAAGAGGGAAATCCCACAAATTTTAAAAATTGCTTCAACACTCAAGGCTACGGGTCAAGAGTGGGTAAGTGTGACTGCAGTAGGCAGTCTTGTATTTTTGGCAGTACGGTTCTGATGGGCCAAAGGGCCTTTTCTTTACTGTATGAATCTAAGCCTATTCCACTAATGTATCTATATTGTCCAGAAATCTGTCCCTATCCTCCTTGCTGTTTAATTATATTCTCAAGCTGATCCAAATTTTGAAATTATACTAACGTGCTGAAATTAGATCCTTATATGATATATGGAATAGATGATTTATAATGTATATATTTCCTCTCACTGCTACTTTTTTTACTTAAAATTACTGAAGTTACAGATTATTCAGGTTTCTGAAATTAACAGCTACAGATCTTTTGAGCCATTGGTTAGTGAGGGCAGTAGAGTTGCCGAATTTTTTTGTTATTAGATGCATAACCACCAGAACATTAATAAAATTTTTGCTGTTTAGGGTTGGGGAGGTAAATTTTGAAACCAGACATTCGGGGATGTACCTGTTTTCCAAAATATTTAAAACAAAAACTGTTGTACAATGCCATGCACTTTTAAAATCTAGCTTGATGTTACCTGTGTTGTACAATGTATGGTACTGAATTCAAGTGGTGCTTGAAGGCACCAGCAGTGAGTAGCACACTGTTGCACTCAGATCAGGACGTGACTCCAGAACTGGACCGTAACTTTGTTTAAAGGCAGCTAACATAGTCAAACGCCCCTCCCACCGCAGTTATAATCTCTTTCATCAGATCGAAGATACGAAAGCTTACACACAAGCACCAACAGATCCAATCCAAAGGAGTGCAGGTTAGGTGGATTGGCCATGGGAAATGCAGGGTTACAGGGATAGGATAAGGGAGTGCCTCTGGGTGGAATGCTCTTCAGAGAGTCGGTGTGGACTTGACGGGCCGAACGGCCTGCTTCCATACTGTGGGGTTTCTATGATTCTATGAAGAACTGCTTCTTACCTGCTGTTATTAAATGTCTGAACGGACCTCTGAAATTTTACATTTCACGTTGATCTCGCTCTTTGTGTGTCTTCTCTGAAGCAGTAACATTGTATTCTTCACTCTGTTCTATTACCCTAGTGCACTTTATATGGTATGATCTGCCTGTACTGCATGCAAAACAAAACCTTTCACTGTACCCAGGTACATGTGACAATAATAAGTCAAATCAAAAGTAATGTCCCAGAGACAGACCTGAAGATGGGACCATAGCAAAGCCTGAGAATACCCTGTACATGCAACAAAATCCTTTCCCTGAAATTACTTTCTTGTCTCGCGTGGCCTTACCACAGGTTGAACTTCTCAGGGCCAGGCCGGGTGTAGCAAAGGTACTTCTGGTGGCTTTGAGGGAGTGCATGGACAAACAGAGACCCGATAGAGGACGGCCGCTGCACTGCTTCCATTTTCCAGAGGAGGCTCTTGAACATGTAATAAAGCACAATCAGTACTGTCACATCCAAACATGAAAAGGCTGCATGTACTGATAGTGTTTAATAAACATCACAGCAGACTGTAACAGCATTCATGATAAGATGCAGCAAATAAAAGCTGGCGTTAAAGCCCAAGAGGCTGCTCCCTCACTGGAGATGGTTTGACCTGAGGGTAACCAGGCCTCAGTTGAGGGGGAGGTTGAGAGGGCAGGACCTTCAAGCTGACCTCAGTCACTGTGGGAATTGAACCCATGCTGTTGGTATCACTCTGTATCACAGATCAGCAGTGCAGCCAACCGAGCTAACCAACCTTTGGTGTAACAATTTGACCTAAAGTAGATAATACAATACACGTAATGTACACTAGGGGGTGTGAGTGTGTGTGTGTGTATATATATACACACACACACACACATACACTAGGTAAATACTTACACAATATATATTGTCATGTTCATGACATATTAACATCCATAGATGCATTTTAGTTTCGTTTCCTCTGCTTAGTAATATGCTTAAATTCAGCAGGTTGTCACAGGGGAAGGCAATGGCCTAGCGGTATTATTGCTGGACTGATAATCCAATGACCCAGATAACATTCTAGAGACCCGAGTCTGAATCCTGCCATGGCAGATGGTGGAATTTGAATTCAATAAAATATCTGGAGTTAAAAATCTAATGATAACCATGAATCCATTGCTGATTGTCAGGAAAAACCCATCTGGTTCACGAATGCCCTTTAGGGAAGGAAACTTGCCATCATTACCTGGTCTGGCCTCCATGTGACTACAGACCCACAGCAATGTGGTTGACTCTGAACTGCCCTCTGGGCAATAAATGTTGCCTGGGCAGTGACTCCCTCATCCCATGAATGAATGAATTAAAAAATTAGTGCGGATGGGTGTGAAGGGTATTATTTTGGAACAAACAACAAGGAGGGGCATTACGATGTAAATATTTTAAGGAGGGTAAAGGAACACACGGAGCTAGTGGGCTGGAGGTGGGGTAGATATTCATAAGAACTTGAAAGTGGCAAGGCAAGTCAACAAGGCAGTTAGGAAAATATATGGGCATTTGGTGACATAAGTAAGGCTATTGAACACAAAGCCACATCAAACTTGTGCAATTCACTGCAGTCCTGCATGCAGTTCTGGGTACCACATTTTAGGAAGGATATCAAGGCTTTAAAGCAGGTACACAGGAGGTTCTCTCGGATTGTATCAGGGATGAGGAAATCCAGACGTGCAGAGAGATTGAAGAAACTGGGATTATTTTCCTTTGGACAGTGACAAGGTAAACCTAATGGGATGTTAAGAGAATGAAGGACGCTTGGAAAGGGCATCAGGAGAAACTGTTTCCTCTGGTAGCTGGGGCAAATGCGAATTTATCCACAGTAGGAATAACTATGAGGGTTGAGGCAGGAGATTTCATGGTAACATTCAAAAGGGGAACTTGAAGAGAATCACTGCAGTGTGGAAGCAGGCCATTCAGCCCACCAGACCTCCAAAGTGCATCCCACCCTCCACCCTTACCCTTGTAACCCTGCATTTCTCATAGCTAATCCACCTAGACTATACATCACTGAACATTATGGGCAATTTAGTGTGGCTAATCCACCCAATCTGCACATCTTTGGACAGTGGGAGGAAACTCCCTGTATTCCTTTACCCCCCTTAAAGTATTTACATTATACTCACACAGACACAGGGAGAATGTGCGAACTCCACACAGACAATTGCCCCAGGCTGGAATCGAACTTGTGTCCCTAGCACTGTGAGGCAGCAGTGCTAACCACTGAGCCACCAATTACAAAAAACTAACAAAGTGGGGAAACTCGGTGTAGAATTAATTGGATAGCTCTTTTCCAGCACTGACTTAACGGGCTGAATGGCATTTCTTACTGTAGGACTCTCGATTTCCATAATAAACAAACACAGTAGTGTACATTGCCTGGTCATATCCTGTATAGCATAACATAGTGAAGTATTTTTCCAAAACAATCGGATCAAACACAGAGTACAGCCAATACTGTAACATTAATGCTGTATCAGAAGTAGCAATGGTTAACACTGACAAATATTGAAAGTTCTCATAATATAAATCACAGTGACGGTAAAACCCTGTAATCTTGCAGAACAAAGTAAGGCGAGAATAACAAAAATAGAGTGTAACGCAACTTACTGGAAAACCAAAACCTTTAAACCTGCTGTGTTCATCCAGCTCTACACCTTGTTATCTCAAAACCCTTAACATTCAGTGAAGACTAATAAATACTATATGTTTAAATATGATAACATTAATAGTTAATATTGTATAACAGTAAATATAAAATTTTAAACGCCGGGAAAAGTAAAACATTGATCTGTTCCTGGTAATTACAAAACTGATGTTCAGACGTTTGGGTGTTCACAATGGTTAATATGTTGTGAGCTGTGTTTTAAAGTGCTTTGAGATTGCCCATGTCAGCAGCCTGGTTAACACAATGTACAGCACACACAGCCTGGGAGCGCTGTCTCCCAGGCTCCGCTGGGACAGCGGCGCTGCCTCCACTCACACTGAAACCCACCTTCTCCTGGAACAGGGAAGCGCTGGCTGTACAACCAACAAGAAAAACAAATAGCTGCAAAAGAAAACACCACCGATAAAAGTTCGAGATCTTTCCTTGACAGCACCATCTAGTGTTAAGGGAGTACTGCCCGGTTCCTCTTTACCCTGATGATCAGACGTTCTGACAATGCAGGAGGAGCGCAGAAATGAACCATAAAACGTAGAATATTACAGCGCAGTACAGGCCCTTCGGCCCTCGATGTTGCGCCGACCTGTGAAACCAATCTGAAGCCCATCTAACCTAAACTATTCCATTATCATCCATATGTTTATCCAATGACCATTTATATGCCCTTAAAGTTGGCGAGTCTACTACTGTTGCAGGCAGGGCATTCCATGCCCTTACTACTCTCTGAGTAAAGAACCTACCTCTGACATCTGTCCAATATCTATCACCCCTCAATTTAAAGCTATGTCCCCTCCTGCTAGCCATCACCATCCAAGGGAAAAGGCTCTCGCTGTCCACCCTATCTAATCCTCTGATCATCTTGTATGTCTCTATTAAGTCACCTCAACCTTCTTCTCTCTAACGAAAACAGCCTCAAGTCCCTCAGCCTTTCCTCATAAGACCTTCCCTCCATACTAGGCAACATCCTGGTAAATCTCCTCTGCACCCTTTCCAATGCTTCCACATCCTTCCTATAATGTGGTGACCAGAACTGTACCCAATACTCCAAGTGCGGCCGCACCAGAGTTTCGTACAGCTGCAGCATGACCTCATGGCTCCGAAACTCAATCCCTCTACCAATAAAACCTAACACACCGTACGCCTTCTTAACAACCCTATCAACCTGGGTGGCAACTTTCAGGGATCGATGCACATGGACACCGAGATCTCTCTGCTCATCCACACTACCAAGAATCTTACCATTAGCCCAGTACTCTCTATTCCTGTTACTCCTTCCAAAGTGAATCACCTCACACTTTTCCACATTAAACTCCATTTGCCACCCCTCAGCCCAGCTCTGCAGCTTATCTATGTCCCTCTGTAACCTGCAACATCCTTCCGCACTATCCACAATTCCACTGACTTTAGTGTCATCCGCAAATTTACTAACCCATCCTTCTACGCCCTCATCCAGGTCATTTATAAAAATGACAAACAGCAGTGGCCCCAAAACAGATCCTTGAGGTACACCACTTGTAACTGAACTCCAGGATGAACATTTCCCATCAACCACCATCCTCTGTCTTCTTACAGCTAGCCAATTTCTGATCCAAATGGCTAAATCACCCTCAATCCCATGCCTCCGTATTTTCTGCAATAGCCTACAGTGGGGAACCTTATCAAACGCTTTACTGAAATCCAAATACACCACATCAACCGTTTTACCCTCATCCACCTGTTTGGTCACCTTCTCAAAGAACTCAATAAGGTTTGTGAGGCACGACCTATCCTTCACAAAACCGTGTTGACTATCCCTAATCAAATTATTCCTTTCTAGATGATTATAAATCCTATCTCTTATAATCCTTTCCAACACCTTACCCACAACCGAAGTAAGGCTCACTGGTCTATAATTACCAGGGTTGTCTCTACTCCCCTTCTTGAACAAGGGGACAACATTTGCTAGTCTCCAGTCTTCTGGCACTATTCCTGAAGACAATGA
>NC_063359.1:6791072-6826414 GCF_021869965.1 Rhincodon typus
GACGTTTCGGGCCTAGAGCCTTCTTCAGAAAAGAAATTCACTCCCCATTCATTTTTTTCTGAAGAAGGGTCTAGGCCGGAAACGTCAGCTTTCCTGCTCCTCTGATGCTGCTTGGCCTGCTGTGTTCATCCAGCTCTATACCTTGCTATCTCAGATTCTCCAGCATCTGCAGTTCCTACTATCTCAGGCCAGATTTATAGTCGTGTTGGTGCAGGTGAGGATGAATTGGGAACTTTACTAATGAAGCACCTTGTACAGATTGACACAGAACTAAATGGAAATCAAACAATGTTTGTTTAAAACTACCACCTTGGGATCAAGCACTGTTTCAGACTGCACCCAGTTTACAAGAATTATGTCCTTTACATAGGTACATCTGGGGGATTAATTTCAATTTCAGAATCTCTTTGCAAAATTCATACAAACATATAAATCAGGATCAGGAACAGGCCATTAATCTTCTCAAGCCTGCCCTGCTATTCAATAAGATTATAATTTGATTGTAACTTCAAAACCACATTTCTGTTTAACCTCGATAACATTTCACCCTTGTTCATAAAGAATCTGCCTATCTTCATAACAATATCCACTCACAGAACACTCCCGTGTGATATCACTAGATTAAAAATGCTCAAGGACTTTGTTTTTAGCAGCCTTTCAGGAAGAAAATTCCAAAGAGTCATAGCACTCTGTAAGAAAACATTTTGCCTCCTCTTTGCTTTAAAGAGGGGCCCCTGATTTTTAAACAAGAACTGTTAATTCAGATTCTCCTGTAAGAAGAAACATCTTCTCCAAGGGTACCCTGTCATGACTGCTCAGGATCTTACATGCTTGATCAAGTCCTCTTCTAAATGCCGGTGGATACAAGGCTGGCCTATTCCACCTTTTCTCATAAGTCAAGCTCCCCATTCCAGATATTAGTTTAGTCTCTGAATTGCCTCCAACATATCTATATCATTTCTTGCATAAGCTGACTGATCTGCACAAGGTGGTCCAGATGTGGTCTCATCAAAACCGTTTAACTAAAACATAACCTCCATAGTTTTGTGTTCAAATATCCTGTACTAAATTACCCCATTCTGTTACCTTTCCTAATTTTTTGCTGTATCTGCATGCTAACCTCTGTGATTAATCTCTCTACATCTCAGAGCTCTGCTCTCTCTCACCAGTTTGATTATATTCCTTTTTTATCCTCCTGCCAAAGTGGACTATTTCACATTTTGCTGCATTAAACTCATTTGCCACATCTTTACCCACTCACTTCGCCTATCTTTATCGTATTTTGGTCTCTTGACGTCCTCTTCACAATTTACTTTCATATCTATCCTTGAGTTATCAGCAAATTTAGCAACATACCTTCTGTCCTGTCATCTAAGTAATTTATATAATCTGTAAACAATTGGGGTCAGTTGTAACTGAATTGTAATTGAGGTCAACAATTATAAATTCATTTGTAGATGACTGCGGTAATCAGTTGCTATGTAATCTGCAATTTGTGTTGTCAGGCATTTGATAGCAAGCTAACAAGAACATTTAACCACAGCAATGAGAATTTTGGAGAGTGTTGTTGTGGTCATGACAAGAAAGGCTTCAGCAACAGCTGAACTGAGATGATGTGGGCAATTGTTGTTACAATCTCCAACCTGACTGTCATATTTATATCACCTTGTCTGAGAAAGGGGAAACGATTTGCAAAGCCATTTTCATTTTCAATGTGCATAGTACGATCACCTCTAAATCCTTAACCAGCTTCAGCCTCAACAACTCCCAGCACTTGTCTGTGGATTTTAAATCCTGTAGGATCCTCCAAATTATAATTTGATTTTGGACCTGATTGCCAAATTTATTATAATCTGGATAGGGACTGGTAACTTTTTTTAAATATGCAGAGTGTGACATCCAGGGACTGAACTAAGGGAATAAAGCCACAAGATTCCATAGTTTTGAACAAACAATAATAAATATTACTATACAACATAAGAACAGTAATGCAATCTATAAAACTTCCTATATCATGCAACTTGTTTTTAATATTTGGGATTAATGTGGTGAATGTGGGTAATAGTGATTGAATGGCCCATAGCACACTCAGAATAGAAAATCTGATCGATTCAAATCCCACAGATATCTCAGTAAATTCCTTTGATGTTAATAATGTAGTGGGTTATCAAATCTCATATTTGTTTCCTTTTGCCAAAGTGGCTTTGAAATTAAACATTGCTTTCATTTTGGTCAATGATATTCCTTTCCTGGATCTTCACTCCAGTAGACCAAAATAGCGCTCCAGCTCTCATTCACAAGCATAACTCCAGCACTTCACCAACGCTGAGCCAGTCATGCTCCTGGGCTTTTCTCCAGAGCTCCTATGTTGTTCAGTTGCATCAAGCAAATGCTTATTGTGGGCTTATCAACATCCCATTCTCTCAGGTGCACTAAAGTATTAAGGCTTTGGGTCTTTGTCCAAGCCACCTCCAGCTTCCCCAACACCAAGCTTGTGAAAGAAAAGAAGTGCTGAAGAAATTCAGAAGGTCTGGCAGCATCTCTGGACAGAGTTAACAACTTGAGTTCAAAATAACTCTTCTTCAAAACTGAAGGGAGCTGCAAAAGTGATTTTTTCTTGCTGTTTAAAGGGGAAGAGGGGGAGCACATGGAATGGATAGTAAGTATGCCCAGGGCAAAAAGTCAAAAAGCCAAATATTATAGGCACAATTTCCCAAATACTGCAGCTCATCTGAGCCTGGACGTCAGAGAAGCAAGCTGCTGACACAGGAGAGGGAACTCGACAAATGGTGGACATGTAGAGTTGGGTGTTGTCAGCACACAAGTGGAACCTGACTCCATATCTTTCACTGTGTTACCAAAGAGGACAATATACATGTGGAAGTTGAGAGTGCTAAGGATGGAATCATATTTTGGAGGTAATGGTGCAGAGAAGGGACTGGGGAGATTGTAGTGGTAGGGTATAATTTGGGAAAAAGAACCAATGCTGGAGAAGATATTCTGGCCGTGATTGGACAGGAAAATGTGGAACCTTGTGAAGGGATAGTGTCACTGAGCTAGATAATGGAAGACATCTCTTCAAGGATAATAGTATGGCCGATTGTCTGGAAAATTGAAGTGAGACCGGGGATGAGACGGATCACAATTGCAGAAGTTATTTTTTGTGACTTTGGCCAAAGCTGTTTAGATGCTGCCAAAGGACAGGAAAGCAGCAACCAGAATGTTCTAACATGAACTCTGGAATATATCCTGGATATTACGAATCTTTATAAATGGATGCACATTATCTTTGATATGCCTCAGAGATCTGGTATTATCTAACTGGCACCATTCTGATGAAGAGAGGTCAGTTCATAGAATCATAGAATCTTACAGTGCAGATAAAGGCCATTCAGTCCATTGAGTCTGCACTGACCCTCCAAAGAGCATTTCACTCATCCTCCAAACGCCATAATCCTGCATTCACCATGGCTAATCCACCTAACTTGCAGATCCCTGGAGACCAAGTTATTCCTGTGCCAGCTAATACCACCTGTCTGACCTGGCTGTTGTCACTTTGTGAGATCATACAGTGCACACATTGCCTGTCATGGTCCCGTCATGATTACTAATGACTGTGCTTCAAAAATGGCTTCAATGGCTGGAACATGTGTTAGGATGACAAAATGGCAGAGAGGTATAGTAGTGTCCCTTCCTCTGAGCTTGGAGGCCTGGGTTAAGTCGTACCTGCTCCCAAGGAATGTGGTAACATCCCTGAACAGGTTGATTAAAAAAAAACATATACGCGCCAGTGAATCCCTTCTTTCTTTCTCATTCTTGGTCAAGAAGTCTTTACATTACTGAATGTAGATCCATGGGACTTTCTGAGAATATGTTATGGAAAGGGTATAGGGCTGGTGTCACTAAGTGAACTGGTAGGGAGGGTGAAGCAATAACTGGAGCTGCTGTAGCTAAGTTGGGAATGGAAGATAATGGAGCCTTGCAGGGGCAGAACGCCTCGATAGAATGATGAAGGATAGGAGTTGGAGATAGCAGTGAGAGCACAGAAGTTGGGCAAGTTCCCAAATACCAAAAACTGTTATAACCCTCAGTTTGGAAAAAACGCTATTTTCCCCGAAACGTTGGAGGCTGAGGGATGATCTTATAGAAGTTTATAAAATCTTGAGGGGCATGGATAGGGTAAATAGACAAGGTCTTTTCCCTGTGGTGGGAGAATCCAAAATTAGAGGGCATAGGTTTGAGATGAGAGGGGAAAGATTTAAAAAGGGCCTGTGGGGTAATTTTTTCACACAGAGGGTGGTGCTTGTATGGAATGTGGTGGAGGCTGGTACAAATACAACATTAAAAAAAAATCTAGATGGGAATATGAATAGGAAGGGTTTAGAGGCCAAATGCTGGCAAATGGGACTAAATTTATTTAGGGTATCTGGTCGGCATGGACGAGTTGGACCAAAGGGTCTGTTTCTGTGCTGTACATCTCTATGACTATGACTCTAAACAAGACATGGCTTAACAAGTTGAGGCAAACAGGCATTGGGAGTCACTGAACATGAATATTCCTGAAACCAAAGGTGTACTTGAAAGCTGTTGTGCCTTGTGGGGCAAACACAAGAAGGCCAAGTGTCAGAGGGTCATGACAATGATCTGCATTTGCCTTGATGACTGCAGGACCTGCAATGGTTGCGTTTCCCAGCCAGACTTATTGCTGTAACAACAATTTCCAGCACATTTTCTTTTTTAGTTTCCTTTGGCTGCAACTATGCAGGGCACTGTGCTTCTATGAGTCTAAGACACACTTGGTTAGAGAGGGACTGTCCCAGGCACTGGAAGAGCCAGCAGTAACATCAGAGATGAATAACTTAAGCCTTTTCTCCTGGTCTGTTCGTCAGTGTTTGCGGCTCTCAGGAGGTGGGCAGCTCCCTGAAACTGATTGGAGCCTCGGCAACATTCATCATTCCCCAAGGACAAAAGAGGGCCTGGCCCGCAGAGACCAGTCAACAGGTGAAATATGTGCCACAGCTTGGGAGAGTCAGAGTGCTGGGCAGCACAGAGTGTGACTGTGCTCTCTTCCCGCTGTGTAATTTCCCATGCGTGAAACACACTGCCTGGAATTGACGAGTGTGGCACTGACTGAGGGGCTGGAGGGGAACCTCACTCTCTGTTGTGGGGGGGTGGTGCGGTGTTGAAAGAGGTTAAACTCCTAATTCTGTTGTTTCTCTCCCGGGGATGTCACGGTGTGGAGCTGCGGAGTCTCACGCTGAGTTTGCCCAGTTGCTGTGCGCGGAGCCGGCCCGGATCCAGCAGACGGTGGACGGTCTGTTGCTGGACCTGCACCGGGACAAGGAGAAGCTGGTCCGCTCTTTCCTGGACTATCCCGGCAGCCAGGAGTTGCTCCTGGCTCTTTGCAGGTCCCTGACACCGGGGGAGACGCGGTGAGTATCTCAGGGCTCTGCCTCTATTTGGGCTATAAGGGGGATGGAGATGTGACTGGTTATAACACTCTGATGGGATTTGGTTTGCAGTTCTTAGAATCATTGTGTCCCGAAAGTATGGAAGTAGGCCATTCGGCCCGTCGAGTCTACAATGACCCTCTGAAGAGCATCCCATCCTGACCACACCCATACCCTAACCCAGGACAATCCCACCTAGCCTGCACATCCCTGGTCACTAAGGACATGTGTTGATCTCTTGTCTTGAATATAATCATTGACAGAGGCCTCTGGGTGGACAGAAGTTCATCAGCCTCTGACAGAAGTTCTATCCAATTAAAAAAAAAATCACCTCCTTGCCCATCTCTGGTAGAATGTAATATGCTGTTTATCTGTCTTAGTGTTTGACTCTGCTGGGTTGTTTCTGTGTATCTATGTAGAAGAGAGAGGAAACAAAGATCTGATGGAGAATCAAGTTAGGGATTGGGGAAATGGTATCCTGTTGGATAGACAATACGATTTAGAACCTATAATAGAGCTGGTCTGTGTCATTCATCTTTCTCCATAACTGTAGCACTGTTTTCAGAATTCCTGTGTTGCCCCTGTTCCAGTGTCCTTTTATTCACCTTTCATCTGCCTAGTGACAGACCCTGGACCCAGAGCTTTACTTGCTTGACATGCTCCCAGCCTATGGATCAATCCTGATCATCTCTCACTGGTTGACCAAGCCACCCCCATTTGTGACTGTCCATTTTACCAGACCTTGACCGTCATTCTGTAACAATGGGTTGCCACCTTTTCCCAGACCTGGGATCCCCAGCTGCACACAATGCATCATCTGGCACTTGTACAGTCTAGATAATTCACCCATTCCATATGATTAAACGCTAATATTTCCAAAATGCTCTCCGATTGTGCAATCCTGCAGGCAGTAATAAGTTACACTCGATCTTCAATCTAGTGAAATCTGTGCATCTTCAATCTGTGCATGGCACATGACATATTCCCTATATATAGGCTTAAACTTTGATACATCACCCTAATGGTCCTGCTGTCACTGCTATGCTGTACTGGGCTCTCCATTTATTTGTACAGCACAGGACGTCCATCTTAACCATACCCCCAGCCTCTCATTCATTGTTCTAAACTTCCAAACTGCAGGATTTAACTAAAGCTCACAGGTGTTGGGTTTAAAGTACTAGTGCTAGACTGTAGCCATATCCTGGTTTGCCCTCATGTCTGTCCTCTGTTTCTCTTCATTGGCTCACACTTGCCTTGTCAAGCTTAGAAACTTCTCACACAGCAGCTGCTTGTCATTAAACTTAAACCACAAGCAAAACTATACAGGACATTGGTTAGGCCACTTCTGGAAAATTTCATTCAGTTCTGATCTCTCTGCTATTGAAAAGATGTTGTGAAACTGGAAAGGGTTCAGAAAAGATTTACAAGGACATTTGCCAGGGTTGGAGGGTTTCAGCTATAAGGAAAGGCTGAATTGGCCAGGGCTGTTTTCCCTGGATTGTTGGAGGCTGAGGGGTGACCTTATAGAAGTTTATGAAAACATGAAGGGCATGGATGAAGTGAATAGTCAAGGACTTTTCCCCAGGGTAGGGGAGTCCAGAACTGGAAGGCATAGGTTTAAGGTGAGAGGGGAAAGATTTAAAAGGGACCTGTAGGGTAACTCTTTCACACAGAGGGTGGTGCAAGTATGGAACGAGCTGCTAGAGGAGGTGGTAGAGGCTGGTACAATTACAAAATTTAAAAGGCATCTGGACGGGAGAAAGGGTTTAGAGGGTCATGGACCAAATGCTGGCAAATGGGACTAGATTAATTTAGGATATCTAGTCTGCATGGACAAGCTGAAGTGAAGGGTTTGTTTCCATGCTGTACGTCTCTCTGACTCTAGACTACAAAGGGACCCAACTTTGATAAGTGGTCAGATGTCACATAATCAGGTGTCACATGGCCATTTGTCATGTGATCAAATGATAGAAACCTGAAGAGGAGCAAGAGTTGGCCATTCAGCCCTTCGAGCCTGTTCTGCCATTCTGTATGATCATGGCTGAGCATTCAGCTCAGTAACCTGTTCCTGCTTTCTCCCTTTATCCTTTGGTACCTTTAGCCACAAGAACTAATGCCTTGAACGTATTCAATCCGTCTCAGCAGCTGTCTGTGGCAGAGAATTCCACAGACTCACCTTCCTCTGGATGAAAACATTTCCCCTCATCTCACTCCTAAATGACGTACCCCATATGCTTGGAATGTGACCTCTTGAATCTAGACTCCCGAGTAATCTCATCCAACAGGCAGCTTACAGCAGTACAGTTGTAACCTTGCCTTGGGCAAGCGTGAGCAGCCAGCAACCTATTGAACCTTTAACCTCCACCTCGCTCCCAATCCTTTCCTGTATCTGGCAGCAGCTTCTAGCTGGAATGCTAGACTGGCAGATCTTGTGAGGATTGAACTGCTCCAACAAGGCATGTTAAGGATTAAAAATCTCTCTCTTGCACTATGGCTTTGCATATATCTTTGATATGATGAGTTGAAAATCAAACTACGATGTCCTCTGATGCCATAATCTCACTGGAATGTGATGCATGAATTATGTTGATATGTTGGATATGTGGGATTGAAACCAGCTGATCACAATTCTCCATGTATCAAACTCATGATTAATCATTCTCTTTCAGTTAGCCAAAATTCTTATCTGCAAATCCATCTCCCCCGCCCAAAAAAAAACCCTCCTCCCAATTTGGGGACAGCCATTTCTAAATCAGAAGTGGAGAGTGTTGTTGATTTTAACTATAAGATAATGAGATTCTATTTCATACTTCAAATTAATATGTTCAACCTTCCCACTGTGACGCACTAAATTCCTCCCCTCCATTTTGTACCTTACTTATCATTTTGCCACCTTGTGACCCTGCAACCAGCCTCCATTTTAGTTGATCTTCTCTGTATGACCATTGACTTGCCTATTTTGTCCCCAAGCCCATTATTCAGATGTTGCAGGGACACAGCTTGCCTTCTTCCTCTCTGATCCTTTGGAGTCAAAAGTACTTGGAATGCACCCTGATAGAACGATGATTGTAAACCATATTACGTAAAATGAAGGTGTCCAGATACACATCCATTATGTTTGTTTAGGTACTGGGCAGAAATTAATTGGGAAGGCTGACTTAATTCCAGTGGACTTAGACTTTTAGGATATTTTCTAATCAACCCAGTTCAGAGATATTACTACACAGCCCTGGAGCAGGTGGAACTGGAACCCAGGTCTCCTGGCCCAGAGGTAGGTACACTACTGTTGTGCCCCAAGAACTCTAGTTTTAATGAGATGTCAATGCTCTTTAACACCCGCTGTCAATCTGCATTTGGACTGAGACAACTTCATAGCTAAAGTTAATCTGGTAGTTTGATAGTACGGAATCTGAATAAAAATACATTTTGTCGAAAGTTTTCATCTTGCGCTGCTCGGGACAATTCATAAGAATGCCGATGTAAAATGGATATAATTTTTATGATGTGAGAAGAGCATGCTGATTGGTTGGTAAATGGAGCCTTGCATTTTTCTGATAAGTAAATGACATATTTGCTATATTTGAGTTTGCAGCTGCATGTGAGAATTTTCTTACATGTCTTAATGGGCTCCATCCTGTGCTCAAATTCAGCTTTCAAATAGAGCAAGCTGTCACATGGAGTTCCCTTGCCTTGATGTATTGGTTGAGAAGTTTACCAGGCCGTTCTCAACAGCTCTTTATAGCAAGCTTAACTTCATTGAGCCATATACAGGTTGGGTTTCCTACAACTCCACACACTAGAAGATTGGTCTTATTGGCACCCTCAAAAACAGGGCCTGAGCCACCTGCTTACTTGATGCTGAAATAAGGATGCAGTGAAATAGTGAGTATCTTGATTAGTTCATTTCTTGCTGCATTTACACAAACTCATGAACGAGCTTAAGGGCATCAGTTTTGGGCCTGAAAAATACTCAGAATAATTTATACTACCCTAAGGTACTCAAAAATTTGAGTAATAGGTAGCATCAAAAGTGGTGTTTGCTGCTGAAAGAATGCTACCTTCCAGCCATCAAAGACATTCTGTCTAACGCTCAAATGACTAATATGGAATATGAATTTTAGTGCAACTGTCAGGGTAGATATGTAAGCCATACCTTCCAATGGTTGGCAGGTTGTATCAAATAGTATGTCCCTTTGGCTTTTTGCAACAAGTAAGGTACCAACAGTAGACCAACCAGCACAAGCTTAAAAAACTCTAAACGCAGTGTTCAACATTACATGACTCCATGATTTCACAATATTTGCTAAATAATCCAGACTGTGCTGAGAATTATGCAGAAAATCAATTTAAGACTGTCATTGGGGTTCAGAATATGGCGCAGTTGCATTTACTGGAAGCTAGTTTGATTAATACATATGGCTGTGTTCATTGCGGATTGTTAGACAATGTATATCTGTGCTTTTCAATTAAACAAAACAGGCAACAATGATTCTGTGGTTCATGCCTCAGAGAAAACGCTTGACAAATCAGAGTCAACCTGCTTGGTTTGGCTTTAAACAAAGTGGGCAGTTAGCTGTCAGTCATCATTTAATTAGTGCATTCTTTGCTAATCAGAATCTGCTTGTTAATCAATCAAAGTAATCTTCTCATACAGAACAAAAAGAACATTATTTCCCTTTATATTAGTATTCTTGTGAACAGTCAGGATGAAAAGCTTCAGAAAAATTGTGCCTTTTTCAGCATAACTGAAACATCTTCTTGAAAGTGAGAATCTGATTTTTTTTGACCCTTACCTGTTTAAATTCACCAAAACCGTATTATTTTCACCTCCTATGGGTCTAGGAAATCCTATCCACAGTGAGTTTTGGATTCATACCTGAGTGGTAATTGTCTGTGCTTTAATAAACTGCTTTGACAATATTCAGTCCCATTCGGCAATCCTTACAGAAGTAACCTTTAATTCTTTTGAAAACTGTGCTCTCCATGGGAATCAAATACCTACGCCCTTATGAATGAAATGTCAATAAACATAGTCGAAGCTGTTGGGCTTCAACATCAATGCACATAAGAACATAAGAAATAGGAGCAGCAGTAGGCCATCTGGCCCCCTCGAACCTGCTCTACCATGCAATAGGATCATGGCTGGAGTAAGCTCCACTTACCCGCCTGCTCACCATCACCCTTAATTTCCTTGCTGTTCCAAAATCTATCTATCTTTGCCTTAAAAACATGCAATGAGGTAGCCTCAACTGCTTCACTGGGCAGGAAATTCCACAGATTCACAACCTTTTGGGCGAAGAATTTCCTCCTCAACTCAGTCCTACATCTGCTCCCCCTTATTTCGCACATCATGATTTTTGTTGTTTAAAATCAGAGACACTTCAGCATGTGTTCTGAACGTATCCTGCAGTGTTGTGGACAGATTCAGATTAAATTCTGCTGTTACTGGAGCACCATTCTGTCTTATGGACTGTGTATTGAAGTCAAGGAAGTCAATGTGAACATCATTCTGACAATTTTACAGACTGTTTCTAAGCCTTAGAACATAGAACAGTACAGCACAGTACAGGCCCTTCGGCCCACTATGTTGTGCCGAACTTTTACCCTAAACCTAAGGTTTATCTAACCTCCACCCCTACCTTATACTATCATCCATATGCCTGTCTAATAGCCGCTTAAATGCCCCTAATGAGGCTGACTCCACTACCCTCTCCGGCAATGCATTCCACGCCCCTACCACTCTCTGAGTAAAGAATCTACCTCTGACGTCTCCCCTATATCTACCTCCACTCACTTTAAAACTATGCCCCCTTGTAATAGCTACCTCCACCCTAGGAAAAATCTCTGGCTGTCCACTCTATCTATACCTCTGATCATTTTGTCCACCTCTATCAAGTCACTACCATTCAGCTCCCTGCACCTCAGTCCAGGCTGTAACCACTAGTTTAATGTTTAAGACTGAGGAACTATTAAAGCAAGCTGGCAGGTTAGTGTGAGATTTTATGAGCCCTATATTTCAGTCGCCAGACTCTGATGTGAGGTCGCTCAGAATCTGGATGCTGTAATGCAGTTATCAGAAGTCCTGTGTCTCCAGTGTAATGCTGAATCCTGCTTCTTATGAAGTTATGATTCTTGTGAACTTCCATAAAATACTGCTTCTGCCCCGGCTGGAATATCATGTCCTGTCAGTCCTACAGTCAAAGAGCTGTACAGCATGGAAACAGACATTTTGGCCCAACTCATCCATGCCGACCAGATATCCTAAATTACTCTAGTGCCGTTGGCAGCATTTGGCCCATATCCCTCTAAACCCTTCCTATTCATATACCCATCCGGATGCCTTTTAAATGCTGTAATTGTACCAGCCTCCACCACTTCCTCTGACAACTCATTCCATACATGCACCACCCTCTATGTGGAAAAGTTGCCCCTTAGGTCCCTTTTTAAATCTTTCCCCTCTCACCTTAAACCTATACTCTGTAGTTTTGGACTCCCCCCACCCTGTGGAAACTACCTGGACTATTCACTCTATCCATCCCCTTCATGATTTTATAATCCTCTATAAGGTCACCCCATAGCCTTTGACACTCCATGGAAAATAGCTCCAGCCTATTCAACCTCTCCTTATAGTTCAAACCCTCTGACCCCAGCAACATTCTTGTAAATCTTTTCTGCACCCTTTGAAGTTTCACAATGTCTTTCCTATAGCGGGGAGACCAGAATTGAGCACAGCATTCCAAAAGTGGCCTAACCAATGTCCTGTACAGCCGCAACATGACCTCCCAACTCCCATACTCAATGCCCTGACCAATAAAGGCAACTGTACCAAATTCCTTCTCCACTACTCTGTCTGCCTGTGACTCCACCTTCAAGGAACAGTGAACCTGCACCCCAAGATCCCTTTGTTTGGCAACACTCCCCAGGGCCCTACCATTGAGTGTATAAGTCCTGCCCTGATTTGCCTTTCCAAAATGCAACACCTCACATTTATCTAAATTAAACTCCATCTGTCACTCCGCAGCCCATCTGATCAAGGTCTCTGTATGTAATGAAAGATACTGTGACCTTAAGCGAGGGTGCAGAAAGGATCAACAAGAATGATGGCAGAGATGAAGGATTTCACTTCCCTGAATAGAATTGAGAAGTTGGGGTTATTCCCGTTGACAGCAGTGAAGGTTGAAAGGCGATGTGGTGGTGGTTAAAATAATGAGTGATTTGGACAAAATAATTAGAGAGAAACTTTTCCCATCAGTGAAATGGCCACGAACTAGAGGATGCTAGTTCAAGGGGATTGGCAAAAGAAGCAACACTGACATGAGAGGAATCTTTTTGACCTCCTAATTTGCGAGGCTTTGGGGAAAGGCTGGGTGAGACTAGCTTGGTGCCAACTGGGTTGGCAGGACAGCAGTGGAGCATCTGACTCCAGATTAGAAGGTTGCTTGTTCAAATTGTGTTCTTTTCTGAGAGATTTACTGCTCCTCAAACATCCAAGCTTGTGTCTTGTGGCACTGTTGTAGTGTCCCTACCTCTGTCCCAGAAGGTTTGGATTCAACCTGTGCTGGAGGTGTGTCGTGACACAACTGAACAGGTTTCTTTTAAAGATTAGCTCACTTGCTGATTTAGAGAGCCAGCACACACAGGACATCTGAATAGATTCCTCCTGTGCTGCAGTTATTTGATAATTCTATTTCATTGTCATCCCCTGGTCTCACTCTTACCTGTTTTGTTGTTAACTCAGCTCACAGCTTATTGTATGGTGGTGGCTCTTTTATTCACTCACCCATCCACATACTGTTAAAACACTGTTAGTGAATTATTGACCAGACCTAGATAGAAAAAAAAGCATTAGTCAGAGTATTCAGCACTTTTAGCTGCAGTGAGGGAGGAATCAGACAGGGAGAGTTCGTCAAAATCTAACTTAACCTTTCTTTTATCAAAACTTTATTTCACAGGATATGTGCATCACTGGCTGGGTCAGAATTTGTTGTCTGTCCTTAATTGCTGTTGAGCTGGTGGCAATGATGAGATGCTGCCTTTAACTGCTGCAATCCATGAGGTGTAGGTGGACCCACAGTGCCATTAGTAAAGGAGGAATGTGAAGGAGAGGCAATATATTTCCAAGTCAGGATCTGGCTTAAAGTGGAACTTGCAGTTGGTGGTGTCCCCATGTATTTGCTGCCCTCGTCGTTCTCATTGGTGTGTTTTGCATGTTTGGATGGTGGTTTTGAAGGAACGGTAGGCTTTTGCAGGGCAATTCATATATGGGGCACACTGCTGCCACTGTGCATCAGTAGTGGAGGATAAGAATGTTTAAAGTAGTGGATGGGATGCAGTCAACTAGGCCACTTCGTACTGGATGATGTCAAGTTTCTTGAGTGTTTTTGGAGCTGAACTCGTTCAGGCAAGTGGGGAGTATTCCATCACACTCCTGACTTGTGCCTTGTAGATGGTGGACATGCTTTGGGGAGGCACAAAGTGTGTTACGTACCTCAGAATCCCCAGGCTGTGACCTAGTCTTGTGGCCATGGTATTTCTTTGGTTCGTTCAGTTCAGTTTCTGGTCAATGGTAACCCCCAAGTGTTGTTTATAGGGGATTTAGCAATGGTAATGCCATTGAATTTCAAAGGGAAATGGCTAGGTTGTCTCTGTTTGGAGGTGGTTATTGCTTGACGCCTATGTGGTGTGAACTTGCCACTTATCAGCCCAAACCTGAAAGTTGCCCAGGTCTTGCTGCACATGGATGTGACCTGTTTACCTCTCTGAGGAGTCGCAAATGATGCTAAACATTGTGGAATTTCAGATAAATCCACCACTTCTAACCTTATGATGGAGAGAAAATGTAGGATCTTGTAGCACAGTAGTAGTGTCTCTAACTCTGGGTCAGAAGGTCGGGGTTCAAGTCTACTGGGTATGTGTCGTAACATGTAAACAGATAGATTAACTTAACTATAAGTTGACCAGGCATGTAAGATAGTTTCATTTGATTTTTGATTTGATTTATTATTGCCACATATATCGAGATACGGTGAAAAGCATTGTTTTGCATGTTACAGGCAAATCATACCTTACATAATTACATCAGGGTAATAGAAAAGGATGCAGAATATAGTGTTACAGCTACAGAGAATGTGCAGAGAAAGGTCAACTTTAATATGAGAGGTCTGTTCAAAAGTCTGATAACAGTGGGGAAGAAGCTGTTCTTGAATCTTTCAGTAATGTTTTCAAACTTTTGTATCTTCTGCCCAATGGAAGAGAGTATAACCAGGGTGAGAGGAGTCTTTGATTGTGTTGGCCGCTTTCCCAAGGCAGTGGGATGTATAGATGGAGTCAGTGGATGGAAGGCTGGTTTGCGTGATGGACTGGGTTCTGTTCACAACTCTCTGTAATTTCTTTCGGCCACGGACAGAGCAGTTGGCATTCCAAGCTGTGATATGTCCAGTTAAGATGCTTTCTCTGGTGCATCTGTAAAAATTGGTGAGAGCTGTTGTGAGCCTGCTGAATTTCCTTAGCCTTCTGAGGAAATAGAGACATTGTTGTGCTTTCTGTGTCAACGTGGATGGACCAGGACAGAATGTTTGTGATATTTACTGCTAGGACCTTGAAGCTCTTGACTACCTCCACCTCAGCACCATTGGTACAGACAGGCAAGTGTCCTCCCCACTACTTCCTTAGGTCGATGACCAGCTCCTTCATTTTGCTGATGTTGAGGGAGAGATTATTGTCTTTACACCATGCCACTAATTTCTCTATCTCTTTCCTGTACTCTGTCTCGCCGTTGTTTAAGATCGGACCCAGTACGGTGGTGTTGTCAGCAAACTTGTAAATAGGGTTATAGCAGATTGGCCACACAGTCGTGAGTGTATAATGAGTATAGTAAGGGGCTGAGTATGCAGCCTTGTTGAGGCACTGGTATTGTTTTGTGGGCTACAGTGATGCAGTGGTACCTATCTCAGAGCAGGGAGTCTCAAATCCCAACTGCTCCAGATGTGTGTCGTAATGTATCTGAACAGATTGGTGAAAAATGTCTAGGATGGAGGGAAGGTAATTGCTGAAGTTGGTTGGACCCAGGACACTACTCTAAGGAACCTCTACGCAATGTCTTGAAATTGAGGTGCTACACTTCCAACAGCCATCTTACTTTGTGCCAATTCTGAATCTGACAAATGAAGAATTTCACCTACTTCCCATTGTTTTTGATTTTGTTAGGGTTCCTCACATCACACTCAGTCAAATGTTGCCTAATGTCAAGTGAAGTCACTCCCCTCTCTGCTCTGGAATTCAGCTCCATCTCCATTTTTGGGCTCCGACTGTACTGACGAGTGGAGCTGAGTGAATGTGGAGGTACTCTGGGTGTTAGTTAGCAGGTTAACTGCTGTGTAAATACTGGTTGATAGCACTGTTGATGACAAATTTACCAGTGGTTGAGAATAGACCGAGGAGGCAGTAATTGTTTGGGTTAGTTCTGTGCTGGTTTTTTGCACATTAGACATACCTGTGCAATTTTCTGCATTAGTGAGTAGATTCCAGTATTGTAGCTACACTGGAATAACTTGACTGGGGGCACAGCTAGTTTGGAAGCACAAGTATTCATTACTATTGCTGCAATATGTCAGGGCCCATGGCTCTTCCAGTATCCAATGCCTTCAGCCTTTTTGTGATATCATGTGGTGGGAATCAAAGGTTGAAGGCTAACTAATTTATTGTTAATTATAACTGGGTACATCAAGTTCACCTGGTTAGCTTGACTAACTCTTTGATTAGAAGTTTTCAGTTGCTTAATGACATGCCAGTCTTTGGAAAATGTTGAGTTTTTTTTATTTTGCTGATGGTTCTCTTAACTAAATCTCACTGTAATATATGTTACTATGCCCTGCTATTAACCTCTGCTGCACCTTTGTTAGAAACCAGCCATTGGGAAAAATTTAATCACGTTTGACTGAAATGGTTTTGCTAACTGTTGATCGAGGAATACTGCCAGCAGATTCTTGTGGTCTGTGTGCTTGCCCTCAAAACCTAGCTATTTATTTCATTTATAAATCAGTTCTTGAGTGTCCTCCCAATCTTTCAAAGGAATATCCTTTTGAAAAGTGCTACAAATATTTGTCTCGTGACTCTTTTTTTAGTCAAAGTCTAAATCCATGCCTGTCTATCATTTGTAACACAATAAGTGTGCTCAGCTGAGTGCTATGATAGGCATGTTGAAATGTTTTTGCATTTATTATATTCTTCAGATATGCAGACTCCTCCATACTTAACTCCTTTTGTTTTGGTACAATTTGTAAGCAAATTGGATATTTAAATTTGGGGAGGCAAGATTTTCCAACAGGTAATATTTCTGGTTTTGTAGTTTGTGTGATTTATACAAATGAAGGTTGTTGGTGCTGGGATAGAAACATTTTGCTTTTCAGGTATCTACCGTAAATTTCAAGAGCGCCATGGCCAGATCTGTCAAAGTAGCTTCCAGTTTAAAGCTCTGTCCCGACAAAACACTTCGGCTCTGTGTTGATGGTTTCAAGTCCTGCACAGAGCTTAAAATCAAGACTATCTTTCAATGCAGTATCGTTGCAGCACTGCAGAATATGAGATGTCAGATTTCAGATGAGATGCTAAACCAAGGCTCCACCTGTACTGTCAGGTAGGTGTAAATGTGCCCATGATAAGGGTGGCATGGTGGCTCAGTGGTTAGCACTGCTGCCTCACAGTGCCAGGGATTTGGGTTTGATCCCAGTCTCTGGTGAATGTGCAAACTCCACACAGATGCAGAGAGAACGTCTTTTTCTGAAGAAGGGTCCCGACTCAAAAAGTCAACTTTCCTGCTCCTCTGATGCTGCCTGGCCTGCTGTGTTCCTCCAGCTCCACACTGTGTTGTCTCTGACTCTAGCATCTGCAGTTCTTACTATCTCTCAGGGAGAATGTCAAGCTACCCAAGTGAACTTGATGTACCCAGTTATAATTAACAATAGATCAGTTAGCCTTCAACCTTAGATTCCTTCCGCATGGTATTATGAAAAGGCTGAAAGCATTCTTGGCTGCCTAATATTCTGCGATATGTTTCCAAGTCAGCCTCTCAGTCTGGCTGCACTGATGCTCCTGAAGCTTGAGGAGGAACCACCTTCAAACATCTCCTAGCTGATCTTTTAAACAGCCAAATAAACCATGGTTGCAGTTATTCCCTACTTCAGTCTCTTTCTCTGAATAAGGTAGAGTGTTCATATTAATTACACGTCTTCTGTTATGGGGTTAATACCTTGGACTGTTTCAGTCAGTCATCACGATGTACTAAGACGATGGGCTGTTCATTTCTGAGTGCCACTGTCAAAGTTCTGATCTTTCCTTTTGTTCATCACGAAACATGGGAGTTGAGCAGTCTGCTTTGACACTAGGCTGAAATGTTCTTTCTCCGATCCAAAATTCTGCATTGCTTTGGCTCATCCTTAAGCAAAGAGTTGCATGAATTTCTCCGATGCTCGTGAATGTCCATATTTGTTGAGAACTCAGCTGAGACTTGGTACTGATTGTAACAAAAATACCAAAGGTCACATGATTTGCAGTAGCCATTTTCAATAGCTTGTTTGTGTACAGTTTCTAAAAGTATTGACTGAAGGTTTGTGACATACTGGGCTTGACTTCACCATCTCCCACATGGCGATTTTTTAAAAAAAAAGTACTTCATTGGCTATTACTTAAATTAAAAGTTGCCATTGTTGTACACACTCATTAGGGAGAGCTGACTGGTGGTGGTTTAACTTGAGGGTCACCACTCCTTAGGCAAGGGGAGAGGTTGAGAAGGAGAGTCTTTTTATGGTAACCTCAGCCAGTGTGGGAATTGAACACATGCATTGCAACTGAACTAACCAACCCCAGATATAACTCAGACAATATTTAAAAGGATAAGATTAGGAAATGGTCAAGGCAGATCATCTGTGTATATTGTTGCAAAATGCTTAGATCCATGCAGGAAAGCTATTTAAGCCTGCATATCTCTAATCCTGCTTTGACACTAGACTGAAATTTTCTTTCTTCAATCCAAAATTTTACATTGCTTGTTTGAACATCTCTTTGGGTCCTCATTCATTTTACTGGGGCTAGTCTATTTTGCAAATATCCAATTTTATATACAGTATTTTCATACTGACTGGGCAACGTTTATTGCCTGTCTCTAGTTGTCCTTGAGAAGGCAGTGATGAGCTGCCTTCTTGAACTGCTGCAGTACAGCATAGTGGTTATTTCAGGGGACAGTTGAGAGTCAATCACATTGGTGTGGGTCTAGAGTCACATGTAGGCCAGACTAGGTGTGAATGGCAGATTTCCTTCCATCAAGGACATTAGTGAGCCAGGGTTTTTCCCCTGACAATCATCGGTAGATTCTTAATCCCAGGAATTTTAAAAATTGAATGCAAGCACCACCATCTGCCATTCCAAAGTTTGAACCTGAACCCCCAGAACATGAGCTGAGTTCTGGATTAATAATCTAATGATAATACCACTAGGCCATCACCACCCCTTAAGAGGACAGTTTTATACATAGATCATCTTAACATGTCATGGTGCCATGGTGAGAAAACTTTTGAAATGAAAAGACAAAGTTCTTTACATGGTGAATGTTAACAGTTCAATGTGCTCCCATTGTATGTCCCAAGGGTGAGATGCTGATGAACTGTTAGTCTTATGCCAATGGAGCTGTTTAGAATTACAGAATGATACAGTAGAGGAAAGAACCATTTGGTTCTTGTCCTGTCTCTTTGAAATGAGCTATTCAAATTGTCCCACTGGTTAGCTCAGTGGGCTGGATGGTTGGTGTGTGATGCTAACTGTGTGGGTTCAATTCTCATCACTGCCTAAGGTTACCATGAAGGATTCTCCTCAACCTCCTGCTTCACCTGAGGTGTGGTGGCCCTCAGGTTAGATCACCACCAGTTGTGTCTCTCTCTTTAATGAGAGAGACGCCCCATGATGTGGTAAGGCCATGGTAACTTGACTCTCCTGTTCTTACTCTGTAGCCAAAGTATGTTGTTTCTCTTCAAGTATTTGTCCAATTTCCTTTCTCAGATCTGATGAAGAGTCATCTAGACAAGAAACATTAGCTTGCTCTCTCTACGATGTCATTTCCAGATTTTTGTTCTCCCTTCCTTTTTCAAAGATGTATTGAGTCGGCCACTCTTTCAGGCAATGGATTTCAGATCACAACAACTTGCTTCATATAAAAGAAATGTTTTTGCAAACAGCCCCTGTTCCTGAAAACATGAACATTATTCAAAATCAAATAGTAAGTAAGGGATTTACTGACAGAAGTGAATGTTTTAAAACCTGAGCAAACTAATGTACTTGGCAACTTTGGAGTGGACCTGAGTTATTTTCCAATATGCCAGTCTTATCACCCACTGAAACAAAACCGTGTTTGAGTCTGACTCTCCACCATTGTGCAGTGACAGACACAAACGTGCTGCAGAGAATGTCAGCATTGTGTATTGACGTGTAACCATGTCTGTGTCTGTCACTGCACAAAAGGGAACTTCGCATAAACAAGTCTTGAGATTGAATAGTTGCAACCAATTTCAGAGTCTGCAGGATTTGGCAATTACACTTTGCATTTAGATGAGCTAATTACATGAGGTCACAAAAACAAAGTGAACTTAAACCCTTTGAGATGAAAGAAAATGGAGCACCTTTGTAATTCTAATTTGGCAAAAGTAACATGTTGCCCATTTTAAAAAGTCAGTGCACATTTTATTCTTTGTGATGATTACCTTTTGCTCCTGATTTCTTTAATTACCTCCCAACATTTGGTTCTGGACTGAAAGTTGGATGCTTTTGGTACATCCCTGTGCTATTGTGGTACAAGCAAGTTATACATAGTAAATTAAAATCAAATTTACTGCTCTCTTCTCCCCAATCTTCATCCTTGGTTGGTAATACTAACATCACTGGAGGAGAAAGGCTTTGTAAAGTGGGAGAAGTTGTTCACTATTAATGTACTGTGTGGGCTCTGATCTGTGCAAGGAATGAGCTGCCAGAGAATGTGGTGGAGGCTGGTACGATTACAACATTTACAAGGCATCTGGATGGGTACATGAATAGGAAGGGGTTAGAGGGATATGGGCCAAATGCTGGCAAATGGGACTAGATTAATTTAGGATATCTTGTTGGCATGGATGAGTTGGACCCAAGAATGTGTTTCCATGCTGTGCAACACTATGACTCTATAACAGCTTTATTTAAGCATTTAATAGCAAAATTAAAGTCCTTGTCTGAACACAGGCGTCTTTAGCTCAGACTTGTTAGAATTGAAGGTATTGGGTTTATTTTGTTCCAAAGTGTTGCGAGAAATTTAATTCAATATTTCCTAACCATGAATGAATCCAACTGGCCTCATTCAAGCAAATGGCAAATTCACCTGAAAAGCTGAAATACTTGGAAATAAGAAGTGCGAACAAGATGGTAGGTGAAACTTCTCATTTCAAGGGCAATGAGCTATATTCCAAGTTTCCAGACAATTTCTTTTGGACTATGGTGAACATCAGAGACAAGTCTTTAAAAAAACCCTATTTAGTTATGTACCAGGTGAATCAAATTTGCATCTCTAAAGTGGATTTAGGATTTACCACTCTTATCCATACATAAAGTCATAGAACAGAATCTTACAGTGCCCTGGATGATGTGGGCTACAGCTGGAAATCTGGGACAATCACATGAAATGTCTACTAAGACCTTTTCCAGCAGAGTTGTTAACATTGAGATGAGATTCACTTGCCTCATTTAATGTGCAACTCCCTATTGTACCATGGGGTGGATCAAAACTAGATTTTGAGAATTCCCAACATGATAGTCGAAGCGGGGACCTGGTGACTGCAGTTCACTGCTTACTCCTAAGACCGCCATGTTGGGCACCTGGCACAACTGCCCCAGGGCACCAGCCACACACACCCCATGTCTGCACATTCAACATGTGCCGGCCTCACCACGCCATCATCATGGCATATCTCAGATCCACTGGTTCAATGCTGCTGCTCCTCAATGCTACACTTTGGAGTGCGTGGGCAATTATTATCCAAATGTTGCTGTAAGGACACTTTTTGTGCAGGTACAGGGTCCTATAATAAACTAGGCTGCCTTTCAGGGTTGGTCTCTTGGTGCCCTCTCACTTAGCACCGACCTGCATCTTCAAAGCATCCCTTCATTGCCTGGCCATGCCATCCCTTATAGCGTGTTGACCCCTCAGGCAGTACCCCTCACAGTACTTATGCCTTGATTTGCCTCTTAGGGGCACACACAAAGGAATGCAGCTTGTCTCAGCATTTTTCAGCCAAGCAGGCAGACACCTTCATCTAAGGTACATCAATCTCACACCCCTGGACCATGTGCCAGCCGTTTATGGCATATATGCTACAAGCAATCAGCCATGTCTCAAGGTCTAAGGGGAGTAGCCCTCCCCAAAATCCATCCAATCAGTCAGGGGGGCTTCCAGCGCAGGAAGTGGGGGGCATCCTTTGAGATCAGTTCAGGGTCATGGCCATTGTTAGGAGTTCGCATCGAGGTACTCACAGTCAGGGGGTCTGTACATCTACAGTCTGGGGAATCGGTCACCGTCAGCCCTGTGGGTCTGGTGGCCCCATCTGATGAGTTGTAGGATCGGAGTTCATAGAATCATAGAATCCCTACAGTGTGGAAGCAGGCCCATTGAGTCTTCACTGCCCCTCCGAAGAGCATCCTACCCAGACCAGCCCCCCATTACCCTATCCCTAACCTACCTAACCTGCATATCCCTGCACACCATGGGCAATTTAGCTGATGTTCAGTGCCTGGGTAACTGTTTGAGGAGTGATTGCTGTTGCCTTCTGTTGTCCCATAAATCCCAAGGGCACGACAGCGATGAAAATAGCAGAGGCCGTATCTGGACGGTGTGGGGTTTGTGTATCACGCTGTGAGGAAAGGGGCTTCAAGTTGGACCAAGGTGAGGCCCATCAATGGGCGACAGCATTACCCACAGAGCCATACATTGGAGAGAAAACAGAGGCAGGGCGCATGGAACCACTGGTGACCCTTATGTGTTATCCTACTGTGTGCAATGTACCTCCCTCCCCCGTTATTGCAGACCATTTTGTACAGGATCCAATTTGAACTGCGTTATGACCTGTGAAGTAATAGCAGTCAGAGATGGGGCCCAGTTGCTGGAGTCCCAGGGATCTGCGAAATACGCATTACTTCCACAGGGGAGAGCAACAGCTCACCCCACACCTTCACCCAGAGATTAAGGTTGGTGGCTTCCTTTGTCTGACGGCTACAGATTTAGTTACACAGAGACTCGACTGAGCAGGTTATATTGCACAGTGTGTGTATATTATGACCAATTATGAACAATGAACTGTCACTCGTGTCACCAATGTGCCCTCAAAAGATTTTGTTCCTTCTTTCCCACCCAGTACACCTCAATACCATCCCCTGCTTCTGCAACTAGGCTGGACGGATCTTGCCCTACACTGTAGTCTGTTGACCTTGAGGTTCTAGTTGGGACCCTTGGGTGGACAGTGTATTGTCTAGAGGGCCCAGACATACGGAGTGTGCTCTGCCCAGAGCCAGGCGTACCTTCCCAGACCTGCGCTCCCACAAGTCGAAGGGGTAGCAGGCAGGATGGAAGCAGATAGCCTGAGCCATCTGCAGTGGCCCAAGAGAAATCTTCTTGTCGGGCAGGGGTGGGGGGTCGGGGTTCAGGGAGGTCCCTGTGTGTAGTTACCAGTTAGATGCATACTGGCACTGCCATATCTCCGAGCAAGCAAGTGGAACTTGCAGTGATGTCAAGTTCCCCTGTATCACTGTTGCCTTGCTGTTGATGTTGAGCATCAATGGCCAGGTCAATGGATTGCAGGTCCTTTTGTATGTGTAGCAGACTCTGAGGATGCTGGACCTGGCTCACCTTGGCATTGCTAACCGCCCACACAGAGGCAGCCAGATGATTGAATGCCTAAGACAGCTGGGTCCTCATAGCATTGCGGTAATCCTTCAGCCAGTGTGCTGTGGTGATCATTGCTGCTCTCGTACCTGTCTGCCACTCCTGTGTCTGCAAGCGTGTGCTGATCCAGTCCCTAATTGCTGACATGTTGGAGTGCTCCCCTGCATGGTGCTGAGCTGGTGCCAGGTGCCAGCAGGCCTGGGGCATTTCTTCCTTGGCCATCTGCAGAGACGTAGCAGTAATGTGCCCATCAGCTGGTGCTCCTAACAGAGGCATCGGTGCCTGAGCTGGTGAGGGTACAGGAGGCATCCTTGCCCGTGCTTCCTCTGAAATGTCTGGACTCTGCTCCTCAGAGGTGGGTAAGGGGATGTGTAGTGGTGTCACCCTCTTATTCACCAGCAAGGGTTCGTAAGCAAGGGTAGAAGTTGTGTCAGGTAAGAAGTCACTGTAAGTGTAGTTAATTCGAGAGCTGTGCTACAATGAACATTTGCTTCTTACTTGGTTGGCAAGACATGGATGTCTTGGCATCTCTGCCTTGGTCCTATCCAGCCAGTGTCAAGATCATTTCCCATAGAAGGTAAGGAGATGGATGATGGAAACCTCACCACTCCTCCTGGCTGTTTCGGTCCTATTGTGAGCTGTTTCCTCCTGTATTGCAATAAAGGGAAGGATTGAGTGAGCTGAAAATGGCAGTTAGTGCTAGAGCAGGTGGCGGGGTGGTGGGGAAAGAGGGAGAGATGAGAGTTGAGTGAGTAGGCAACCTACAGACCATACATGGTGTGGGAGGTTGGGGGTCGTGAGAGTGAGGGAAGATGTGGCAGGTGATCGTGAGAGTAGCAGATTATGAGTCTCGGTGGATGTAGTAGCAGAGACAGAATGAGTGTGAGGTGGACTCTGGTGGACCAGAGAAGGTCATCGACCCTCTTTCTGTACTGCTGGGCATTTTTCCATGTGGTAAAGAGGACACTGACCTGGGTAGCATCCTAGGGCTAGACTGGCAAGGTCAGATTCATGACCTCCTGTCTCGGTCCAGGAAGATGATAGATCTCGACTGTGTTAACCTTCCACAAACTCTTACAGCACAAAAAGAGGCCATTTGGCCCATCATGTCTGTGAGCTATTTAGTCCGAGACCCCAAATCTTTCCCGATAATCCTTCAAATTCATGTCCTCAATGAATGGAAATACCTTTTAAAAGTTACTTTAAATGCTGCTCTCACCAGAATGGCAGAGAGTCAAGGGGTCATACCGCATAGAAGAGGCTCTTCGGCCCATCGATTCTGTGCTGACCCATCTACACTCATCCCACCTTCCAGCACTTGACCTTGATGGTCTCAAATAGTGCTGTAGGATTTTTAAATCCATTTGAGAGAGTAGGCGCAGCATTAGTTTAGCATTTCATCTGAAAGTTGTTAGACCTGGCAGTGTAGCCTTTCCCGAATCTCTGCAGTCAGACTTGAACCTGGAACCTTCTGACTGTGAAATGGGAATTTCCACATGAGCCCCAGCTGCCATTGTCTTCGGTTTTGTACTGCCCCTGGAAATCTGTGAGGTTAACAGCTGATATCATAGAATCACACGCAGCTGTAAGTCTCTCATAGTTAAGAAGAGCTTGCATTTAGAGAAGTCTTTCACACCCATAGGGCATTCAAAACACTTTACAGATACTAAAAACTTTGGTTGTCGTCACTGTTGTATTTCAAAAAAATGGTAGCAATGCGATAATGGGCTGAGTCTTTGTCGGATTTGGCAATTTTATTGTGTAGGCTGATAATCTTTTCCTTCTACAAATTGCAGTTTGGATATAGGGTGCTTTGCAATTTGGCTAAAGTGTATGCTCTGGTGATAGTGCTATGGACAGTCAGAGTGTGGGATCCTGGAGAAAGAAAGAGGGATGAATTCGACTTAAATCAGATACAGGAAGATATTTAAAATGAAGCAAAAATGATCAGGTAAATGGAGTTCTCTAGTAAAATATGAACTGCAGTGATTCTCAGTCTTTAGGAGGGAAGTGTCCCAGACCAATTTTGTCTTGCCTTGTTGACCCATTCATTCATATTCTCCACTTGTCTCGAGAAGTCAGGGCTTTTCAGTTGAAGACAGAGACCCTTTCATGATCTGGTGGGTGAGAATTGTTGGCATGGTGAAGTATTTCTTTAGTGCAGTGACGGCCTAGGATGGAGAATGTTTGAACATGAAATGATCTGTCAATAGTGTCACAGTGATTGAAAACAATTTGCCGACATAACAATGGCAATTGTGGTTTAAAAGTAACCACTGGTGTTAAAGTGTATTGGAAGATCCACAAGACATGAAGTGATGCTGTGCAAAAGCAAATTCTTTCCTTTGCACAATCTCCCTGTTTAACAGGGCGAGTCTCATTAACGTATGTGTAATCTCTTCGTAGTTTAACATTTCTAATTGACTTTTAATTGCACTTGGACTTTGAAAAGCAAACTAGACTTGGTCTTAGCGCATTGTGAATTCAACGATATAGTAGCTTTCGTGGGATTTGTGGCCATTTTTTTAAATGTTTGTGACATTGTTGTTTAATTTCCAGTTCCAGTAAACTTTCAGCCTTCAAGATGGACTTCACTATCCTTGTAAAGTTGCTAAGGTGACTTTGGAGCTCTGCGTGGGAAGTCAATAAAGTAACACTAGATAACTGACAGAATGACAACGCCATTATCTGAGATTGAACGAGTCTGTTTGCTTGCAAAGACTGAGGTTTAACATCTCCCTGCCCGTTGGTGTATTTCTATCTGCTTGTCATAGCTCCATCATTTTTTTTTCCTTGTCTCTTCTATTGAAGTCATACAGGTCTACAGCATGGAAACAGGCCCTTTGGCCCAACTTGCCCATGCCACCCAATTTTCGCAATTAAACTAGTCCCATTTGCCTGCGTTTGGTCCATATCCCTCCATACCTACCCTGCCTATGTATCTGACTAAATGCTACTTAATGACAAAATTGTATTTGCTTCCACTAGTACTTCTGGCAGCCTGTTCCAGACACTCTCAAACCTCTGAGTGAAAAGATATTGCCCCTGTTGACCCTTTTGAATCTCTTCCCCTCTCATCCTTAAAAACCTGTGCCCTCTAGTTTTAGACCCCTCCCTTACCATGGGGAAAAGCTGTTGGCTTATCTATGCCTCAACCATAAGTGTCAACCATAACACAATTGGTGACAAAAAAAACAGGAGAAGCTCAGCAGGTCTGGCAGCATATGTGGAGTGAAATCCGAGTTAATGTTTCACGTCCGGTGACTCTTCCTCAGAACTGATGAAATTTCAATTACTGTTTTTGTTTCTGATTTCCAGCATCCACAGTTCTTTTGGTTTTTATAACCCAGTTGGTATTTCTTGTGTCTGTTTTGGAATTGAAGTATTAAAGGGAATGTAGTCAGTGTGCTGTCTTTTGGATAAAATGATCAACTAAGCCCTACCCACCCTCTCAGTTTGACATAATAGACCTCATGACACTTTCTTGAAGAGCAGCAGTGTAAATGTCCCAAGTGCCTTGCCTCATTGATTCCTCAGTTGGTATCACAAAGGAAAAGATTGCTCTGTGGAAATGTAGGTGTTGTGTTTCCTATACTACAACAATGACTGACTACTTTTGAAATGTAGTCCTCTGGCTGTAGATAACAAGGTGTAGAGCTGGATGAACACAGCAGGCCAAGCAGCATCATAGGAGCAGGAAGGCTGACATTTCGGGCCTAGACCCTTCATCAGAAAATCCAGAGGGAGGAGGGTAACTTCTTCAGGGTAGGCATCCTTAGAAGAGGCTTTGCAGTGGGGTTAAAATTGTATCAGAGATAGTAGGAACTGTAGATCCTGGAAAATCTGAGATAACAAGGTGTAGAGCTGGATGAACACAGCAGGCCAAGCAGCATCATAGGAGCATGAAGGCCGACGTTTCGGGCCTAGACCTCTGGCTGTAAGGCTGTTTTGGAAGTCTTGAGGCTGTGAAATTAGCTCTTTGGCTGTAGGGATGTTTTTGGAAATCCCTAGGCAGTGAGAGGTGCTACATAACTGTATGTTTTCCTTATTTCTGGGTCCAAGAATGCAACTGAGCTTGTCCATGTAACTTTGAAGTGTCATGGCACCTTAGAAGTCATCAATCTTGAAGTGCCAGTGACATTTACGCCTTCCACCAAAAGTTCTCTGATTTATTTCCATCTCTCTGTACATTTATGTATGGCATGGGTTCTCCAAAGCTGATGGAGTCTTTACGGAAAGGCTACAGCATTCGGAAGAGGAAACTACACTTTCAACTCAAAACACTGATTTCATTATTAGATGTGCCGGCCAAACAGGGCATTGTTTTAGTAGGGATGCAGTCAGTGATGTTAAACTATAAGGAGGTTTCAGGCTTATTGACTGTCCAAGATGGACAGAGCAGACAACTGATGTGGAATTGAGAAGCCTGCCGTTTTATTTATTGTTGCTTGTGGGTCTGAAAGGGTCAAACGGGTTAATAATGAAGAGAGTCCTGACTACCTCCATCCACTATGATGATGTTATGTGGACTGGCGATGTTATAATCCCAGCTGATGTTCATAGAAATCCTACAGTGTGGAAGCAGGCCTTTCAGCCCATTGAGTCCATACTGAGCATCTGACCCATACTGACCTCCCCCTAACCTATCCCTGTAATCCTGTATTTCCCATGGCTAATCCACCTAGTGTGCACATCCCTGGATACTAAGGGCAATTTAGAATGGCCAGTCCACCTAACCTGCACATCTTTGGACTGTGGGAGGAAACCGGACCACCCAGAGGAAACCCAAGCAGACACAGGGAGAATGTGTAAACTCCACACAGATGATCGCCTGAGGCTGGAATCAAACTGGGTCCCTGGCACTGTGAGGCAGCAGTGCTAACCACTGAGCCATCATGCCATGCAGAATGTTATCTGGGTCTCCAGATTACCAGTCCAGTGATAATACCACTAGGCCATCGCCTTCCCTAGGTTTCTACTTTTTGAGTTTGTACCCAGTGATTTTCTATATATCTGAAACTAATAATTAACTTGTAAGTGTTTTTGTAGCCATAGTGATTTTTTTAAAGCAGTTTTTGAGGTCTGGCTTTTAGAGTGAATTGTTCTGTGTCACCACTAATGAGCTTTTATTTATTTTAGATTGTTTTGTGAGCCAACATGTTCAATAATGAGGTCTCCAGGTTTGTTTGAAACCTCTGGAGCATGTTTTTAAAATTTAAGGAAAATGCTCAGAGACTGAGAGACTTTTCGTTTCACTTTTTATTTACTAAATTGTCTGTAGTGTCCAGGGATGTGTAGATTTACATGGGTTAAACAAGAGAAATGCAGGGGTAGGGGAATGGGTCTGGGTGGGATGCTCTTCGGAGGGGCGGTGTGGACTAGTTGGGCCGAATGGCCTGTTTCCACACTGTAGGCATTCTTTTCTATGATTCAAACTTACAGTAAATGGTCTGTGTATAATTACACACATTATATATTAATATATGTAAATCCCACAGTTTACTTCACTCTGGGCAGAATAGGTTAGACTTTTGGAGGAGGGACACCTATCATCTGATCCTCCACAAAGTCTCTGTAGCAGTGTCTGACATATCAATGTAACCTATACCAGTTGTCAACATGCAATAAATGATATTTTGCTAAGCACAAGAGACATTTCCAGTTAGGCCAGAAAGTGGTTTCTCCTCCCCTGTAACATACTACAAGCTGGCCCTGTAGTTTCCTATGCTCGGAGATTATGATGGCAGCATAATGAGTATCAGTGTAGTGAGTTGGCCTGGCCATACAACATGGTTGACAACGATGCAGATCTGATTCCACTGCTCATATATCACGTGGCGAGTAGAGTGATGAGATATTCAGATGTACAACATGGTCAGCAGTAGAGAAGAGCTGAATTTTTAAGAACCCTACAGAAGGCAATCGTCAATTCTGTATAGAACTAACAGTGGATTCTGCAAGTCTGCATAATCCCAGATAGAGTTAGGATTGTAAACAGTTGTGCTATTGGCTATTCACCTTATCCGTGACTTTATAAAGCTCTATAACGTCACCCCTCGCCCTCCGATGCTCCAGGGAAATAGCTCCTGCCTATTCAGTCTCTCCCTATTGCTGAAATGCTGCAATCCCAGCAGTGTCCTTGTAAATCTTTCCTGTACTGTTTCAGTTTAACAACATCTTTCCTAGAGCAGGGAAACTAGAATTGAATGCAGTTTCCAAAATTAAGGAAAACTAAACAACAACACTGGAGCAAAGGATTAGTGGAGTATATTGATAGCATGTGATGGAATAGACTGGGAGAAGTCTTGTGCAGAGAATAAATGCTAACACAGAGGCAAACTGAATTGGCCATTTCTGTGCTGTAAATGCAATATGATCTCCAGGCTAAGTGAAAATTAATATGTTAGCTAACTTGCAAAATGATCACTGCCCAAACGTCTATCATCAGCTTAGTTCTTGGTCATTGCCATTTCCTTTACCAAAACCAGAAATGTGCATTGAATATAAGTAAATCTTCAATTTGCACGCAATGTCTTTTCCATAAGTATAAACACACGCAGGTATGCAATTCTCCCAGAATCTGAAATTTAGTCCATGTTCTCTGCTACTCGAAGGCAAACAAGTTACAGGAGATTGTTCTCAATCAGTCCTCCATGTGCAGCCAAGGTAGATTGGAGACTGTTTACTTAGTAACCGTGGTAACATGGATCCTTTTGTATGACTCCTAACTGGCCAATTTGTGCGGGTTAGCTGTGCCTGTAAATCTGAGCAAATAGAATACATCACTTCTGTTCTAAATGGCTTGGCTGTTTGTTGTAAATCAGAGACAGGATGGGGCCTCATAACTATATGACACAACCAGAATCCTGGCCAACATTGCTGTGGCTGGTCACAGTTAAAATTAAAACCATCACCTTCCTATAATCAGAATAAACTGTACCCAATATTGGTTGCTGAGAGCCTAGCTTTATTAACAAAAAAGCATTTAAAAAAAAACTAACAATGACTTCAATCAGTGCATTTCCAATTTAATACACATTTTACACTTATTTCACATTTGACAAGAGAGAATAAGACATCAGGAAATTAGTTTGATTTAGAATACTCTGCTGTTTAGAAGAGATTAAAAACAATAGCAGTCCTTTGTCTGAGTGGGGGAGGAGGAGAATCTGTTTTATCTTTTTTGGCTAAATGTAAACCTTCGTCCCTTAGTATAATGGCCTAGGTGGCCAAAACTAACAAAGACCTGTCTGATTTCCATTGCTGAATGCATCATATGCCTGATGACCTCCCTCACACATATAACCTGTACATTAGAATATGACTATTGCCATTTCTCATCTTCTTACTCATCCCTTCTAAATTTGAGATGATCTTTCGTCTTTTGCTATCCCATTCCAGTGCATATATAATACGTATGTATTTTGTACATATGTTACATACTATATATATATAGGTTCTATTTTTTTGATTCAGGTCTGAATAGTTTGTAACTTCTGCAGACCTGTATTCTGTTCTTCTGCCAATGTTCTATGTCTCTCTGTCCCATGTTAGTTTTTGAATTTTCTTTTCTTGTGATATAGCTCTTTGATGAAATTTCAATTCGTGTAACTCTTGTAGCCTTGTAAAGCATTCATCTATGAAGCCAGGAGTGGGGAGGCCTTGAAAATGCCAGAGCTGGCTGCCGTGTCAGATACAAGATGTCCTTCTCAGTGGTGAACAGTTTCAAGGGGATTGGTTCGTGGCCCAGAAAGACCACCAGGGTGGGCAGACATTTATGTTCATTATGAGATAACACAGTGTGGAGCTGGATGAACACAGCAGGCCAGGCAGCATCAGAGGAGCAGGAAAGCTGACGTTTCGGGTCTGGACCCTTCTTCAGAAATGGGGGAGGGGGAAGGGGGCTCGGTAATAAATAGAGAGGTGGGGGCAGTGATAGGACGTGGATAGTGGAGCAGATAGGTGGAGAGAAGATGGACAGGGATGAAAGGGGGCCTGGTCTTGGAATGAGGTCAGGGGTGGGGAGATTTTGAAGCTTGTAAAGTCCTCATTGAAACCATTGGGGTGTAGGCTTCCAAGGCATAATATGAGGTGCTGTTCCTCCAGTCCAAGGCGGAATATGAGGTGCTGTTCCCAAGACCAGCCACCCCCCTCATCCCTGCCTCCTTGACCTGTCCACCTTCACTCCCACCTATCTGCTCCACTATCTACCTTCTATCACTGCCCGCCCCCTCTTTTTATTTCAGAACACTCTTCCGCTCCCCCATTTCGGAAGAAGGGTCCCGACCTGAAACGTCAGCTTTCCTGCTCCTCTGATGCTGCCTGGCCTGCTGTGTTCCTCCAGCTCCACACCTTGATATCTCAGATTCTCCAGCATCGGCAGTTCCTACTATCTCTAGGTTCATTATGAGCCTCGTTAAAGGTAAGTTTAGTGGGCACCTAGTGACAGACTCTGGTCTCACCAGTCCTGACATACCCACAGGCTTGCTCCTTGTCTTCTTTTATTGAAACCCTACAGTGTGGAAGCAGGCCATTCAGCCCATCAAGCTCATGCTGACCCTTCAAAGTGCATCCCACCCAGACCCACAGTCAGCCAAAGGACTGTTGTAACCTAAGTTATGGTAGGCCATCATTCCAATAATGAAAGATTGTGGAAAAATTAGTGGAGATTTTCCCTGTCAACTGTAATGGCTTGGTGCCAGCTATTGCGAAGTTAAATGTGCTAAATGATTTTAACGTTGCTTCTAAGATGATTTCCATGCCAATTACTGCTGACAATCTTCTTCCCCATCACAATCACTGCTCCTTGCAGGTGCTGAAGGCCCAGATGATACAATTCTGTATCACACTTAGAACAGAGATTTCTGACGCTGTTGTGAGAATTCCTTCCCTTCTGTATTGCATGGATTTCAGTGGCTAGTGTTATTTGAATGGGGCAGAGAGAGGTGGATATGGGATTGGTGCTAATCTTCAGATACCAATCTGGTCAGTCGCTGACTTCAAAATGCTGCTTGGCAGCTTGGATGGGTACGACTACATGCATTTGCTCAGTATATTCTTCTGTATAGTTTCCATTTTTCTTAAGATTGAGCTTGATGTATGGTTGAAGGACATTAGTGAACCAGATGGGACCCTTCCCCCAAACAATCGACAATGGTTTCATGATCATCATCATGAGATTCTTAATTCCAGATTTTTGTTGAATTCAAATTCCACCATCTGCTGTGGCAGGATTCAAACCCAGGTCCCCCGGCCATTACCTGGGTCTCTGGATTAACAGGCCAGCATTAATATCACTAGGCCATCGCCTGTCTATATCCTGAGTGCCTGTAATTTCCCTTCATAGGTTCCTGTATCACTCCAACCCATGGAATTTTGATTTGTCTTTCGTCCTTTTAACTAAATGCCCACATTGTCCTCTTTGAGAACTCCAACTAATTTGATTGCACCAAACCCAAATGAATTCCTAGGCTTGGCCTCCAAACTCAACATTTCTTTCTTGGCATTTGTGAAAGGAAAGAAGCAATGGAGCAAGTTTGGAGCCAATGCTATAACACAGCAGTCACTTTGCATGCGGTAAGATCACATTGCCACAGTGATGTAAATGGCCAGGTCCATTGATTTTGTGATGTTTGTTGAGGGATCAAGCTTTGCCTGGTTATCTGGTCACCTTCATTTAGAATCATGGGAATCACCCTGAAAGGACAGACAAGGTTTTAGCTTAAAATCTCATCGCATAATCTTTACCCTAATAACAAGCCATATCTTGCAGATGCAAATGTGTGTATTTTTCTGCCTGTGTTAATTATTTAGAAGAGAATAGGGGAGGTAGATGGAAGCAAGTTAATGAAACCTGATACTTCTGCACAGATTGCTTCCCTGAGAACCTTTTGGGGGCTATTAAATAAGCAACATTTACAAAACGTGAAAAGAGGCAGATGGCAAGGGAATTCTGAACCATGTAGATTAGGGGAAAACTGCCAAAGGCGGTGTACTTGATTGCACTCACATCAAATCAGTATACCTGTTTTTGGCATTGGTGGAATACATGACCACTGCTTTACAAACTGCCGCTCCCACTTGGGAATTGTACAATTCTGAATATGCTGGAGAATTGCATAATGTAACTATGGCTGTTCAAAATATTCCTGGCATTGATTGAATTTTGCTTGGGGCCAACTGCTTTTCTCTGGATTTTTGTTCTACCCTTGCTGCGGAAAGCATTTTGTGTTTTGGCTGGAGTGGGTTTGGAATGACTTTGGAAGGTTTTGTTGAGTTTGAAGGCCTAATTGGCAAGTTCACACATTGTTGCATGATCATTTCTGCGCTGAGATTTATGATTGTCAAGGAACAGATAATTACCCTGAATAATTGGCCAGAATCTATCAGAAATATTGCATGCTTGGAGTAGACATCTGGCCACTTCCAACATCTGAAAGGTCATGGGCAATCCTTTCAGAATTGAGGATTTTTGACTGACCAAATCATATGGAAGCACTGTCCTTGTATACATATAAGGCTGAGATGGATTCCTGATCACTACGGGAATCAAGAGTTATGGGAAAAATGCAGGAAAGTGGACGTGAGGAATGTTGGATCAGCCATGATCCTATTGAATAGTACAGCATGCTCAAGGGGCTGAATGGCCTATGCCTGTTCCTATTTTTTATGTTCTTATGGTCTTATGGTCTTACATGTCTTCGTGAAAAAACCTACTACTATGATCAGCCTTAACTCAGTGATAGTGAGAATGCTTTTCAATCAGAAGATTGAGAATTCTTCATAAATGTTGGCTAAAGTTGGACATTCATTTTTGAGGCCAACCCGATGAAAGCAGAGTCCAACTGTTGGAATTTGAGCGGTATGATCCAGGCTGACAGTCCAGTGCACTACTGTTCGAGTACTGCAGTGTCAGAGCTGCTGAGTTTCGCTGAGATATTTAACTGAGACCCAATCTGCTCTCCTGTAGAAACTAGCACTGCATTGAAGGCAATGTTTTGCTTTCCATGGCCAGTAATTTCCCCTTCAGCGACAACTCAAAGAGCAGTTTATGTGGCCTTTTGTCACTTGCTGGTTGCAGGCACTTCCTCTGCACAACTTGATTCCTTTTGCTTTCCAGGTTAAAACAGCAACTAAACTTCTTCTGAGTAACTGTTTGACCTAATGTACTTTGGAGTATACTGAAGTGATGAAAGGCTCCGTACAAATGCATGTTTTTCTTTCACTACCTGCACGTGACAGGTTTCCCAGCTAAAATTTGCATGCAGGGGTGTTGTAAATACAAAACCATGAGTAATTTATTCATAAAATGCTATCTTTATAACAATAGTGATGGAACAGCAATACTGTCCTTGGTACTAGGCCAATCAAGATATTTTTGAAGATATTCCAGTCAATTATAGGATTTGATCTACTACCTTGATAGACACCTGAATGGGAGGCTAACAGAGGGACAGAAACAACACGTGGGAAATAAGTAACGGGTCTAAATACGGATTTGGAATCGGCGCAGGCTTGGTGGGCTGATGGGCCTGTTCCTGTGCTGTACTGAAGTGAATTGAAAACCTTGCTGTTAATTGAAATTAAACTTTCAGGAGTTGACAAATAATTGCGGTCCCATGATTTGATTACACAGTGCTTGCGGGGAGAGTCCATTCCGCTTGTTGTGTTACAGTTTAAAGCATGAGGCAGAATTTTGGCCACGTTTTGGTCTCTTGGTTTTAGTTGAGTTGAAGGCAAGGAAGATCCTTCTGCTTGAAGTCAGTATCTGGCAAAGCACTGAATGAGATAGTGAGAATGGCAATCAGATTTGTGGTAAAGTGCAAACTGCAGGCAATAGGAAGGAAAGTTGGGGGAGGGGTATCACTATTGAATAATCAAGAAGCTATAGAGATAGTAGGAACTGCAGATGCTGGAGAATCTGAGATAACAAGGTGTAGAGCTGG
>NC_063359.1:6826814-6845462 GCF_021869965.1 Rhincodon typus
TCAGAAATGATTAGCTCTGAGGGACTGATTACAACATGTCGGAGCACAACCATTAGTGAAACGTATACATGGTTCAGCCTCTGATCTTGGATGACCCCTGTGTATATTATTGGATGTGACAGTAGTGGGATTCCTTACACTTTTAAACTGGGGTTAGTGGGGGATTCCTCAGGGTGGGTGAGGTGTCTGGTGGCTTACATCCAGGAATCGATTACCATTCTGCATTTGATAGTTATTTCTCTCCATTTGTTGACTTGCTATTTTATTATCTTTTTGCTCCATTCTTGTGTGCAGGTTCTCTTCAATGATAGCTTTGTTTGCAAAGTTTTGACTTGTAGACGTTGTGGTTCGGAAATGAAGGACAAGGAGTCCACTGGGCTGTGTCAGTACCTGTGCACACGAATACCCACTTCCACTCTAGCACAGAGCCCCAGTTGGCATCTTATTGCTTAATTAAAGAGTTTTCCAGCTGTAAGAGTTGAATGCGATTTGCAAATATTTGATGTTTACTCAATAGCAGGTCTAATGCCCACATCTCTCTCAGTGCAAATCCGTCACAGGGTAAGTGACTATCCCTGTGATGGATTGCTCACACGTTCTGTCAGCTGCCATTGTATTGGCACAATGTGGAGTAAACAAATCAGTGGCTGCGTGACTAGGTTTATAATGAGAGCAGGGCTGAGCCATTGTCCATTGGCTGCAATGATGATTGATGCAAAATGAATTAATTAGGATGGAAAGAGCATTTTGAGCCTATGAATTCTTTTAACAAATAATTGGCATGTAATGAGGAATTGAAACAGCTACAAGATGACTGCTGGTCTTCTCTGAATGTGGCATATATTAATAAAAAGTGATTGTAATTTAGACTTTTAATCTTATAGCGACAATAGGCTTTTCAAAATTATTTATTAAGACACTACAAACTGCCCAATAATCTGCTGATTGCTTAATTAGGTGAAACCTAAGAGGGAAAGGAATAGAAGGATCTTTTTTTATATGGTTAGATGAAGAGAAGTGGGAGGAGGCACAACTGAAACATTGGTCAGAGAAACTTCACATCAAAGCTGTATTTGAGTGAGTGTGGCGTCAAGGAGCCCCAGCAAAACTGCAGTCAGTGGAAACTGAGGGATAGCTCTTTACTGGTTGCAGTCATACCTGGCATTAAGGAAAAAGACTTTGATTGTTGAAGGTCATTCATCTCATCTGTAGGACATCCCGGCAGGAATTCCTCAGCGTGGTGTTCTAGCCCAACCATCTTTAGCTGCTTTATCAAAAATTTCCCTTCCATTATCATATCAGAGGTGATGATTTTCAGTGATGATTGCAGAATGTTCGGCATCATTTGTGCCTCCTCAGATAATGAATTTGTCTGTGCCAAATTGCAGCAAGACTCGGATAATATCCAGACTTGGGCTGAATTGGCAAGTAACATTTGTGCCACACAAGTACCGGGCATGGCTATCAGGCATAGTGGCACAGTGGTTAGTGCTGCTGTCTCACAGGGACCTGGGTTCGATTCCAGCCTCTGGGAACTGTCTGTGTGGAGTCTGCACATTCTCCGCTTGTCTGAGTAGGTTTCCTCTGGGTGCCCTGGTTTCCTTCCACAGTCCAAAGATGTGCAGGTTAAGTGCATCGTTCATGCTAAATTGCCCCGTAGTATCCAGGGCTGTGCAGGAAATGCAGAGTTACAGGGATAGGGTAGAGCGATAGGTCTTGATGGGTTGCTGTTCGGAGGGGTGGCATGGATTCAATGGGCTGAAGGGGCTGCTTCCACACTGTAGGGATTCTATAATCTCCAACTAGAGAGAATCTGACTATCTCCTCTTGACATTTAATGACATTACCATTTCTAAATACCCCAATACCTATACCTGGGTTTATCATTAACCAGAGATTGCATCAGAACAGCCATATGAACACTATGGCTGCAAGAATAGATCAGAGTCTAAACATGCTGAGTCAGGTAACTCATGTCCTCACTTACCAAAGTGTGTTCTCCACCTCCAACTCACAAGGCATGAGTCTGATGGAATGTGCTCCACTTTCCTTGATAGTATGGCTCCAACAGCAGTCTAGAAGCTGAACACTGTCCAAGTCGAAGCACCTGATTGGCACCCCGTCCAGTACCTTCAACATTCATTCCCTCCACCACTGATACACAGTGGCAACAGTGTTTGCTGTCTACTATACACACTGCAACAACTGACCAAAGCTCCTCTAACAACACCTTGTAACATTGAGACGTCAACTGCCCAGAAAGACAAAGGCAGCAGTTACATGGAAATACCACCACGTGTAAATTCAACCCCAATAGTTCCTTGCAAATTTGTTATCATTCCTTCACTGTCACTGAATCCAAATCCTGGCACTCCTTAACCCTAATCCTGACAGTCCTGTGTACACACTTGCACCAAATAGATTGCAGTGATTCATTTACCTCCATGGTAAATAACAATGGGGAATAAATCCTGGGCCAGCCGGTCATGCTCACATCCCATGAATGAACAAACGAAAATAAACACCAGCGTGAAGCTGGTGGGCTGAAGGGCCTGATACCTGTCTGTAATAATTCCATGTCATTTTCATATTGATGTCCCAGAGATTAATCATCACCTTCTGTACACTCCAGGCCTATCCTGGTGGATTGGCAACCTGAACAGTTCCATTTTGTTTTTCATTTTACAGCTTAGCAAACTCTGTTTTCTCTCTTCATGGAAGCTCACTATGTTTTAAACAGCTTAATGTTGCCATTTTATTGCAGAATTCAGGGTGAAACACTGTGATGTTTTTGTGCATGTGTTTAATGTTTGAGCATTCTTAAAGATTTAAATCATCCTGATATTGTACAAGGTGCCATGCCTTTGGGCAGAGTGGTCTGGCAATGATTAAAGTCAACCTAATCATCTTGGGTGCTCATATGGTGCATGGTGTATGTTGACAATGGTGGTTGAGCCATTTACAGTCAGCTGTCGCTAATCTTTCCATGGAATGATTCAAAAGATCAAACCAGCAAAACACTGAACTATAGAAGGTTGAAGCTTGGAACTCTGTTGCAACTGACACTTTCTATAAGCAGCATTATTTACCAAATGCAATTTCTATTTATTTGCTGCCAATTTTCTCTGGTGTTCTAAAATGTCATCATTATTTCTTTTTATTCACTATTTTTCATTGACAGCAATACCGGCCTGAAATGCCAATGTGATAGGAATCAAAGATCACCCATGATCTTATTGAATCAAGCAAGCTCAAGTGGCTATAATCCTGCTCTGAATTCAGATTGTACTGGTTCTTAGTGAGACCACACAGAGAATCTTGTGTGTTGTTGTCGTCTCCATGTTTAAGGAGGATTTACTTGCTCTGGAGCTAATACAACAAAGGTTCACTAGATAGGTCAACTCCCTCATCTCTGGAACCTAACATGAGAGGCTGAGTAAACTGGGTTTACATTCTCTGGAGAATAAGAGGCAATCTCACTGAAACACAAGATTCTGAAGGGGGTTTGATAGGGTAGCACTGAGAGGTTATTTTCCAAAGCTGAGGGATTCTGGGATTCCAGGACATATTCTCAGATATCATTAGGACTGAGATGAGGAGGGAATCTTTGAGTTTTCACAACTCAAAGGGGTTGTGAGTCTTTGGAATTTTCTGTCTCAATAGGCTTGGATACTCCATGTTTGAGTATATTTGAGACAGAAACCGTTCCGTGTCCTGATGCGTTCCTTCAGTGTCATTGCATCAAAATCCTGGAATTGTCTTCCTAACAGCATTGTGGGTCTATCCAGAATATGTGGACTGTGGCGGTTCAAGAAGATAGCTCACCACCGCCTTCTCGAGGGCAATTAGGGATGGGTAATAAAATGCTGGCACAGCCAGAAACACCCACATCCTACATTTGATAAAAATATTTTTAGTCTGTTGAAGTATCAAGGAATTTAGAGAATTGGCGGTAAAGTGACATTGAGGTAGAAGATTGGCCATGATCCTACTGAATGGTGGAGAAGATTGACAGCCCATATGCCTTACATGCACTCCCATTTCTTGTGTCCTTCTGTAATAATCATTTACCCTGTTCTAATTTGCAGCCTCTGCAGTAATGTGGCATACATACTGGGCACAATTGTGGAAAACGAGGTGGGTGCTCAGTGTTTGGTGACATTGGCACAGACTCAGCTGCTGGAATCTGATAATCTCCTCGGCAACCTGAATTCCATGTTAACGTGGACAGATACGGAAGCAGTGATGAATGCTGCTGGGACACTCTGCACCATGGTAAGATCAAACATCAATGGCAGGTATTGGGCAGGATATCCAGCCTTTGGCTCGCCAGTCAAAACTGGCATGACGTATTTTAAAACAAAGCTCAGCAAAATGTGGAACACGATGATCAGCAAATGATAAATTGAATGGAATCACAAGAGGCTACTCCCAACGACAAGTGTCTTAGCAACGTTTAGTCTGCTTCAACAACATAAGAAAATTGTCTCACACAACATTTATTCACACTTTTGCCCATTTACATACACAGACATGGGTACTTAATATGCCAGAACAGAACAGGGTAGATATCTTAGAAGCTTGTGTGACTCAAAGACATTACAGAGATAGAAAAGAATGAGGTTGTGGAGGGATTTGAAAACAAGGATGAGAATTTTAAAGGTCGGCTGTTGTTTGACTAGGCAGTAATGCAGTTCAACAAGCACAGGAGCGATGGGGTCTCAGGACCTGCTGCCAGGTAAGGCACAGGCTGTGAGTTTTTACTTGACCTCAAATGTTGAAGTGTAGAATGCTGGAAAACACTTGGGAGGGCATTGAAATATTTAAGTCTAAAGAAGAATGAGCATTTCAATTGTGGACAAGGTGGGTCAGGAGTGAAGTTGTGCGATGGGTGGTCTCAGTGAAGTTGCAAATACATGGTTAGGCACTCATTTCAAGGTCAAAAATGCCACCAACGTTCTAAACAGAGTGATCTAATCTCAAACTATTGCCTGGAAGAAAATTGATGTCAGGAGCTAGGCAAAAGGGTTCAAAATTAAAACAAGGCTGGAAATCTGAACTAAAGCAGAAAGTGCTGGAGAAACTCAGCAGGACTTCTGTGGGAGAGAAGCAGAGTTAATGCTTTTGATTCAAAAATGACTGTCCGTCACAACTGAAAGGGGATTGAAAAGTGAAGGGTTTTATGCTGTAGAAGAAAGGGGGAACATGGAGCAAGTGGAACAGAAGGGAAAGGTTTCCCAAAGCAAAGGCAAAGGGAATGCTAATGGTGGAAAGGAGGGATATGGATGTTAATTACAGATGTTAATATCAGAAAACAGATCAGCTGTACCTAGATCAAAACCATAGAAGCAAGACACTTGGTGGGAAGTGGGCGGGGTGGGGCTGGTGGGTGTAAACAGAATGAAGGGCAGAGGTCACGGTCAGAAGTTGTTGAACTCAGTGTTGAGTCCTGAAGGCTGTAGGAACGAGGTACAGTTCCTCCAGCTTGTGTAGGTCTTCACCAGATCATTGCAGAAGCAGAACTGTGAGCATGAAAGCAAGATGGCCTGTTGAAATGGCAAGATAGCAGAAGCTCAGGATCATTCTTGTGGACAGAGCTGAGGTATTCACAATGTGGTCACCCAGTCTGAGTTCATCTCACCAAAGTAGAGGAGACAAATGCAGTGGCTTCAGTCTTCTGAAAATAAAATTGAAGAAAATGTAGTCATCTTAAACACCTTCATTGTTCACCCTCCTAACTGTTTGCACTGGGGGCAGCTAGTTCCTGACTATGCATCTATCCTCACAATTTAACCTTTTTATCTTGGGCTTCATTCTAGTGAAACTGTGCCATGTCCCACCTCCCCCCCACGGTGACTATGTCTTCCCCTAATGTGCAATGCCCAGACTCAATATACTATTTCAGATGCAACCTGTCCAGAGGGATGGTGGAGACATCACTGTTGTAGGAATCTCTTGCATTATCCAAAATCTGTACCGCAGCTGATGCTGTTTAATTACAAAAGCGGGTAAATAAGCTTCATCACTAATGAATAAGGTCAGAGAAAGTGGGAACGGCGGATATGGAAGAATACATTGCTGGCTAGCTTCAAGACAGAAAGCAGTAGGTGGTAGAAGATTGGAGTTGTTATTCCACAGAGATCATTTCTGGGACCACTGTTCTTCACATTTTATATTAAGAATTTGCACTTTGGGATCAGAAAATAAACTGCTCTTAAATTTATGTGATGATGCCAAGTTGGAGAAGAGATTGTCAATATTGATGACTGCAACAAATTATAGGGCAGCTTGAAGAATTGGCAAATAAAGTCCAACAAATGTGAGGTCTTATGTTTTGGTAGGAAAATATGGAGGTCTCTTACAACTTAGAAATCGGACCCTTGGTGGGGTACAGGAACAAAGGGATCCTTGTGTATAAATGCAAATATCTCTAAAACTTGTGCCACGAGTTAGCAATTAAAACAAAATAAAACAGGCACTAGATTTTAATTTTAAAGGGTCAGAATTGAAAAGTAGTGAAGTTATGCTAATCTACGTCAAACTTTGGTCAGACCACACAAGAAGACTAGCTCGAAAAAGGGCAGAGGTGTGTCGGTGAAGGTGCGAAGAAAATATACACGGATGATGCCAGAAAAGTGTGGGTTCTACATATCAGGAAAGGATTGACAGCATGGGTCCTCTCTTGGGGGAGAAAAGACTGAGGGGTAGCTTTAGAGTGACTTTAGACTTAAGTTTAAAATTACAAAAGATTTTGAAGGATGAATACAGAGAGAGCAGTTCCACTTGAAGAGAAGAGCAAAACTAGAGGCCATTAATAGAAGATAGTCACCAAGAGATCGAACAGGGAATTCCAAAGAAATTTCTTTACCCAAGATGTGGCAAAATTGAGAAGTTGCTACCACAGGAAGTGGTTGAGGTGAATAGTATGGATGTAGTGAATGGGAAATTAGACTAGCATATGTGGTGAAGGGAATAGAACGTTAGGATATGCTAGATTCAGATGAGGGCTGATGGGAGAAGGCTCATACTGAACATGCACAGACAATTGGGGCTGAATGGCCTGTTTCTGCACCATTTATCTGACATCAATAATCTCAAAAGAGAAACAAAAGCATTTAAAATGTTTTTATGTTTCAGGTTGAGACCAATGAAGGCCGACAGTGGCTACTGAATGACCCTCACCTGGAGGAGCTACTGGTCAATGTAACTGCTCTGCTGGACAGTGTAAATGAGTGGGCAGCCAGCAATGCTGTCCTGGTATTGGCAAGGATTGCTATCTGCGAGTCTGGCTGCAGGAAGCTCTTGGAGCAACCGAGCTCCTGGCACATGCTCCGCAAGCTGATCGCAGCTCTGGGCGTGGATGAAGCAGGTAAGCAGCATTCCTCTGTTCCATGCTCCAACTCTTGACACGAGCCAAGAACATGCGAGCACACAGATATTCACTCTGTTAGCAAAGTTACTTTGTAAGTGTCTGGAATGTGGTGAAGGAAGTCTAAGGTCCTCCATTAGCATAAACACCTGAACAGGTCTGTTGGGCCAAATGGCCTGTGTATGTGTTGTAAATATTGGACAATGTGAATAAATTGGAACAGACAGCAGTTCCCTGCCTCCTCTCCCAAATCAGAAAGTGATTCACACAAAAGGCTCATCAATACCTGTAACCTGAGTGGCATTTACTGATGCCCCTGCAATGTCTACCCTTTACTTCAGGCATGTGAAGAGTAGAAAACGGAGTACATGTGGGGGAGAGGTTCAAATGGAATGAATAAAAGTAGGAGCAATTTTTGGGTTCTGGTATATGCTATCTTTCAAAGAGTCAGTGTGGCTCGGCCCCTGGAACTCTCAGATTGAAACTAGTGGGGTCAAATCCACCTGAAATTTGAGCCCAGTAATCTGAGCCAATCCCACCAGTGCAGTACTGTGGGTGTGCTGCAGCGTTGGTGAACGGATGTTTAACTGAGCCCACATCTGCCCCCTAAAGTGGATGCAAAATATCCAATGGCATTATTCCAAAGGTGTCCCAGGTAAAATGTAGTAAGGTCAAGTATTTACTCCTCAGTTGACATCACAGTATCGTTGTGGCACTGAATTCCTGAGGTAACTATCAGATTGAAGCCTCACTCATCACTGGTCCCCTGCTCAACTACATCCCTGCTACCCTATCTTAAGCACCTGATGCACTCACTCTGCACCTATCACCCCTCCCAATGACTAACCATTCTATTAACTCACCCACGTGACAATCTGCCACCTCACTCACGTGCAACCCTCGCCTCTCTTCCACCTGCCACCCTATCCCGATTACCAACCTGGCAGTCTGCCTCTGACCCAACTGGCATCCTACGCACTTATTCATTAGCCCCTTACCTACCCACTTGCCTCTCATTTATCTTGCATCCTTACCTTTCCTCAGTCAAAGTGGCTGTGGGATCTTCCATCAGAATAACGCCTAAAATTTGGCCATAAATGCTGTAGAACTGTGTCTTTCCCTGCAATGCCTCTCCTGCTCTGAGTAGATTTCTCTCCAGTTTCCACTGATGGATGCATCTGGGACAGGCCAGACTTAGAAATCTGACCAGAAAAATTGTTGACAGCTAAATAGCTATCTCGTCTGATGGTGATTGGAAAATCTGGGTCAATACTGGGTCATTGTCACATTGCTATATGCACAAGTTTCCTGTGTGCAAATTGACTGATATATTTCCCACGTTACTACAGTGACTACACTTTGAAAGTACTTCATTGGCTGTTATCCACTTTGGGGTCACCTGTGGTCTTTCTTTCTCTAAATAACTCAGACCATGCACAAAACAAAACCTTGCTCTTTTAAGGCCTGAATTTTACCTTTGACTGTATCTAGGTCATTTAAATTAATTCTTGCGTTTGAATAAAAATGTAACTCCCATGTTCAGATTTACTTTAGCTCACGGGGCATATGTTGTGAGCTTCCGTGTGTTTTATTGATTTTGGAAAGGGACCCAATGAGCGCACTATTAAAATATGGCTTGTTGACCAACTGAATTGTTAAATGGATTGCTAAGTGAACAACAACAATGGTATTAGTTATATGTTAACCATCTCTGCTTGATTTGGTAGATCATGATAAAAAGTCATTGCCACTGTGGTAAATTACAACATAAATATCAATTGTGGCCTTTTTTCTTAGCTGGCAGTCAACAGAACTGTCTCCAACACAAACTATTTCTTCATGTAGTCCATTAAATTTGATGAATATGGAAGGAAAAATACTTCTAGAAAATAATCAGGGAAAGGAAATTGAAATGAAGTAGTAAATTAATCATATATTCCTGGGTCTCGCATCTGGACTTTTGGCAGGTTGTAGTTTCCTGTTTTTAATTGTTGATCAATAGAAACCTTTTCCTTTGTGCACTAGTTTTTAAGCCTGTGATAAATGGAAAGAAAACAATGTCTTGAACATTAGAAACAGGAAATGCTTCCTTTTGTTCAGTGAATTTCTTTATAGATGTCCTCTTATTGAACAGAATTCTCCCTAACCTGATACTCAGCAAATGGCAATGAAAAGAAAGCTGCGATTGGTTTTTTGATGGGACATTGCTCAGCCCTGGACCTGGTTGTGTTTGTGTTTTGATCAGAGTTGGAGGAAAGAGAGCTTGATGACTTCAGCAGGAAGAGTGCTGTTGGGATGAGGAATTCCCAATCTTCACTCAGGCCCTAGGATTCAGGGTGAAGCATGGAAAGCATTTATCCCCTGACCCCTCCCATCCTCACTTAATGGAAAGTGCTGATTTTCCCCACAGTTTTGGAAATCTGGCCAGCAAGTGTAAAATTCCAAAAGCTGTTTTGTCAATGTGATCCTCACTTTTAAATATGCAATTCATCTCTTTGGATCAGGCTGCTTTGTCATCCACCCATTTCAAGCTTTACCTGAAGCTTAACAGTTTGAGCTGTGAGGTGGTTTTGGGTCAGGAAACAAATTTGTCGAAAGCAAACTTTTTATGAGCTGACGACTATGGGACCAAGAGTGTTCCAGTTGATCAAATATTCCGGATAATCAAGAGGTCCACATAAATAATGTAAAAACACAACTAAATAATAGAAATGTAATGTAGGGGTATACACATCACAGTTTTACTTGATTTACAACGTGAATCATTTGAATAATAATGCAACTTTGCCTTAAATAAGACTTAACAATAGAGAACCTTCTCACTCACACCCTCAACTGATTATTCGAATATCGCAGAGATTGTGATAATACAATAGACACCTGGTATTTGAGGTATATGATTTTGCTAGTTTACCAAGAGTGCCAGTTCGTAAGGTGCCAGTTAAAACAAAGTTTGTTGTGGTTTAACCCTCTACCCAACTCCAACTCCAACCCAAGACAACAAGGTGCAGGGCTGGATGAACACAGCAGGCCAAGCAGCATCATAGGAGCAGAAAGGCTGGCGTTTCGGGCCTAGACCCTTCATCGGAAAAGGGGGAGGGGAAGGGGGTTTTGAAATAAATAGGGAGAGAGTGGGAGGCGGATAGAAGAGAGATAGAGGAGAGGATAGGTGGAGAGGAAACAAACAGGTCGAAGAGGCGCGGATGGAGCCAGTAAAGGTGAGTGTAGGTGGGGAGTTCGGGAGGGGATAGGTCAGTCCAGGGAGGACGGACAGGTCAAGGGGGCGGGATGAGGTTAGTAGGTAGGAGATGGGGGTGCGGCTTGAGGTGGGAGGAGGGGATAGGTGGAAGGAAGAACAGGTTAGGGAGGCGGGGAGGAGCTGGACTGGTTTTGGGATGCGGTAGGGAGAGGGGAGATTTTGAAGCTTGTGAAATCCACATTGATACCATTGGGTTGCAGGGTTCCCAAGCGGAATATGAGTTGCTGTTTCTGCAACCTTCGGGTGGCATCGTTGTGGCACAAGCAGGAGGCCCAGGATAGACATGTCGTCTGAGGAATGGGAGGGGGAGTTGAAATGGTTCGCGACTGGGAGGTGCAGTTGTTTATTGCAAACCGAGCGTAGGTGTTCTGCAAAGCGGTCCCCAAGCCTCCGCTTGGTTTCCCCGATGTAGAGGAAGCCACACCGGGTACAGCAGATGCAGTATACCACATTGGCAGATGTGCAGGTGAACATCTGCTTGATGTGGAAAGTCTTCTTGGGGCCTGGGATGGGGGTGAGGGAGGAGGTATGGGGGCAGGTATAGCACTTCCTGCGGTTGCAGGGAAAAGTACCGGGTGTGGTGGGGCTGGAGGGGAGTGTGGAGCGGACAAGGGAGTCACGGAGAGAGTGGTCCCTCCGGAAAGCAGATAAGGGTGGGGAGGGAAAAATGTCTTTGGTGGTGAGGTCGGATTGCAGATGGCAGAAGTGTCGGAGGATGATGTGTTGGATCCGGAGGTTGGTGGGGTGGTACGTGAGGACGAGGGGGATTCTTTTTTGGTTCTTATTGCGTGGACGGGGTGTGAGGGATGAGTTGCGGGAGATGTGGGAGACACGGTTGAGGGCGTTCTCGACCACTGAGGGGGGGAAGTTACGGTCCTTGAAAAACGAGGACAACTGAGATGTACGGGAGTGGAATGCCTCATCCTGGGAGCAGATGCGGTGGAGGCGAAGGAATTGGGAATAGGGGATGGCACTTTTGCAGGAAGGTGGGTGGGAGGAGGAGTATTCTAGGTAACTGTGGGAGTCGGTGGGCTTGAAATGAATATTGGTTTCTGGGTGGTTACCCGAGATGGAGACAGAGAGGTCCAGGAAGGGGAGAGAGGTATTAGAGATGATTTTACCCATTATTCTTCAGCCCATGGATTCACAATTCAAGCTCTCGATATCATTTATTAATTCTGACAGCCAGTTGGTGAAAGTGTGGACTAGAGTTGAATCTTTACAATGTAAGATATTAAAATATGTAGGTCTTGATTCTTCTGCAATATATCGCCAATGTCAATAAATATTTCTTAATAAAAGCATGTCATTATCCAACAGTAGACTCTTGACCTTAATGTATACTGTGATGAAAGGTGTATGATTTATATCTACGTGTATTTGTATAAGTTTAAGAGTTTGGATTTTAAAATGGGGTTGGCTACTTTTCTGAAGGATTTAAACAAAAATAGCTAGGAATTCAAGAATAACATTTACTTACAAAATAATTATTTAGAAAATTTCTAATCCAAACTAGACACACAGGTTTGACAATAAATCTGTAGAATAATTGTGTTCTGGTGGTTGATTGAAGGATCAAAGAATGGTTAGGGAGTAGGAAGTAAAATGGTTAGGGTGTTTAAGTAACATTGGGTGTCAAGAGTACCTCTGGGGGCTGCTCGCTTGTCATCTTTTAACAAGAACATAAGAAATAGGCCTCTTGAGCCTTCTCTGACATTCAATAAGATCATAGCTAACCTTTTCATGGACTCAACTCCACTTACCTGCCCACTCTCCATAACCCTTAATTCCTTTACTGTTCAAAGATCTATCAATCTTTGCCCTAAAAACATTTAACAATTTAGGCTCAACTGCTTCACTGGGTGGGGAATTCCAAAGATTCACAACCCTTTGGGTGAAGAAGTTTCTTCTCAACTCAGTCTTAAACCTGCTTCCCTTTACTTTGAAGCTATCTCCCCAGGTTCTAGTTTCACCCACTAGTGGAAACAACTTGCTTCTATCTTATCTATTCCCTTCATAATTTTATATGTTTCTATAAGATCCCCCCCCCCCCACAACTTATTCTTCTAAATTTCAATGAGTATAGTCCCAGTCTGCTCAATCTCTCCTCATAAGCCAACCCTCTCAACTCTGGAATCAACTTAGTGAACCTTCTCTGCACTCCCTCCGGTACTAGTTCATCCTTTCTCAAGTAAGGAGACTAAAACTGTACACCATACTCCCAGGTGTGACCTCACCAGAGTGTAGATGTAGTGTGAGAGAGCCTGGTTTTGATTTCAATGCTGTTGACCAGAAACTGCGGAAAAAAATGTGTCTAATGCACAACTATTGTAATACTACAAAATGCTTTTTAGAACTGCAAGCTTTCCGTTTATGAGGAAATGGAAAGCTGATGCTCTGCAGATGAGCTTCGATACTAGGAATGTGCATCCATAACATTTACAACAAGGCAAGTGGAGGGTATTCTATCACAGTCCTAACTGTACCTTGTAGTTGGTAGACAGAGTCTGGGGAGTCAGGTGAGTTACTCATTGCAGAACTCCTAGCCTCAGCACGTTTGGCGACAATAGATCAAAGGCATCCAAGTCACTAATAAAGATTTCAATAGTTGAGGAGCCAGCAGTGATCTCTGTGGCACTCCACCAGTTACAGTTGATCAACCTGATAATCACCCATTTATTCCCACTCACTGTTTCCTATTAGTTAACCAATAGTATATCCATAGATATACTGAGGTATTAATCACAACAATGTATGTGTATCTTGTGCAATCACCTTTTTATTGAATATCTTTAGGAAGTCCAAATTCATTGCACCTCCATTACCCCTTATTCACCTTGCTCATCTCTAGCCTGAGAAATGCTCATCTGTACCTACCCTCTGTTTCCAACTTTTAGCCAACTTCTAATCCATGCTGCCAAGGCCCCAAGAATCTCGAACATTTCTAATTTGCTAACCAACCTGCCATGTGACTTTCTGAAAGTCTAAGTATACAACATCCATAACACCTCCCTCATCCACTGCCTGCATCACCTCGTCAAAGAACTTAATTAAATTTGTCAGTCATGACTTGCCCTTGAAAAAGCCATTGTTGACTGTCAAGTATTAACTGCAGGTTTCTATAATCTGCCTGCAAATGCTGTCTTCTGCTTCCTCCCCACCATTTGGAGGTCAAAATAAATACCTAAAAAGGTCTCTGCTCCTTTCCTGTCTCTTGCCTCCAGCCTTATAGATTCTAAAATCATCATCTCAAATCCCTGGATAATTTAAAAAAAAGCCAGGGGCATAAATGTATTCTTTTCGTTGGCAGAAAATGTATGCTACCTCTAGCAAACATAAATGAGCACCCTTCTCTCCTGTAGTGTAAATTGTTATGACCACTTGAAATTTGGCTTCCTTGCATTTATCCTGCTCAATGCAAGGGAAAAGCTGGTTCGGAACTGTTTTTTTTGTTAGCTTCTCAATTTCTACATTTTAATTCTTTGTGTTTTTAAACATTTTTCAATCTTCTGGCTACCACTGATCTTTGCAGCACTGTTCACTTTTGCATTCAATTTAATACCGTCCTTAATTTGATTAGTAGGTAGACAGGAATTATCCCATCATTGTTTGGAGTTTCTCTTTCTCAGTGAAATATATCTTTGTTGAAAGTTTATCTCCTAAGATATCTGCCGTTGCTTCTCTACTGTCTCATACTGTTTTCTATTTTCCCAGTCCACCTTAGCTAACTCTTTCATACCTTTGTTACTTTCCTTATTTGAGTTTAAGACATTAGTTTCAGACTCATGTCTCTCTCATGTGAAATTTTATCATGTTAAAATCACACTTGCTTCAAGGTTCCCTTCCTATGAGACTTAATTAATTAATACTCTCCTGGTATATTGTAAGTTTAAAAATAACCTGACCCTGCCTGTTTGTAGAGCATTTTTTTCAATGAAATTGTCCTGCATACAATTTATAAATGTGCCCACATAGCCACTTTGCCAATTAGATTTATCCAATCTGTACGAATATGCATATCACTCTTTACTATTGCAGTGTCTTTCTTATAAGCTGTCATTATTGCATGCAAGCATATGAATTAGGAGCAGTTGAAAACCATTTGGCCCTTCAACCTTGCTTGGCCATTCAATAAGAATTCTGATTTGTTTTGAATTCCACATTATTTAATTACAATGACACTGGCCTACTAAGCATCTAACAGGAATCATTACTCCTTCAGATGTCTTCTTTGTTTTACAGTTTATCGACTGTCCAGGGACCTATAAACTGTTCTTACCTGTGAATCTTTCCCTTGCTGTTTGTCTCAACCCAAATGGTTTAATGATCTTCTGAACCAGGATGATTTCTCATTAATGTGACAATCTCTTTATTAGTGGAGCTCCTCAACCTTCTTTTCTGCCTACCTTTCTGAAATGTTAGGAACTTGGTCAACTTGCAACCATGTGTATGTGACACCTATCATATATTTTGTTTAAATTTGTACTGTCAATTCATCTGTCTTGTTATAAATGCTGCATGCATTTTGATAAAGAGCTCTTTTCCATCTTCTGCTATCTTGATAAATTTTTTCTTGCACACTCTGTTCCTTCTTGTGGCTATTGTTCACCATAGAGGTGCTCTGTTTTATTACCTCGCCCTTTCTCATTAACTCATGAATACCCTTGAAGCTACTGGCTGAAATTTCAGACAAGACAAAATGCTAAATTAGTCCTCAGAATATTTTCTCAACATCTGCTTGTTAGAATTTCTGATGGGAATTCCCGTCCTGGACAGATTTTGCTTCTTGTGTCTAATTATCTGTGGGTTGTTTTCTCCCAAGTTTAAGTAGCTCACTTTGATACAGTTAAGAAATGCACATTTCTTCATTTATGTCCTGAGGTCCTTTTGCATTTCTTTTCATTTTGAGACTTTCTGTTGTAATGCCTTGAATTGAGTAGGAGTGCCATATCTCCCATATTGTATAGGAGATGTGAATCATCTTTCCTGACATCAGTCATTGTGATTGAAGTAAATGTAGCCATTCCTTTCCTCTTTGCCCAGTAATCCCCTCTATGAAGGCATTTAAACCTCAATGCATTTATTCTGGAGCTGGCTCCAGATTTACAGGAGCAAAATTGCAAAGTAAACAGCTACCTTGCTTGAATTATTGTCCTTGGAATTAAATATGTCATTCAACAAAGGGTTGTTAGATCAATGACCAACACTAGAAGTTAACACCAGGAATATGAGCAGGTCTCTTGGGGCCATGATACTCTTGGGTGAAGGCCATACTGGATGAAGGCTTGAGGCTAAGCAGCAACTGAAGAGCCAATTGCCAAGACTGCAGCATAAATCTAGCGACATTCTTGGTGTTTCTGTTGTCTATGTTACGATTTGCTTTGGGTCAAATAATATCTTGGCATTGACTGCGTCAAGCTAATTGAAGTAGTCTAATCCATAGAATGTTGCAAGAAATTCCTCAGTTATCATTCTGACCCAGCTGGATGTAAGATTGAATTACTCCAATCTGGGTCACAAAGATTATAATGTTGTGGCATGGTTTGTTTATGCTTCCATAGTAATGCCACAGAGATGGTTGTTGCCAATTCAAAGTGTAATTTGTGTCTTGTGAGACAGGGTAGGGGTACATACTGTATTGTAGATTCACACTGTTAACGTAGTCTCTGACCTTATGGGAGACAAGCTGAAAGAGATCTCATAGGGAGAGGAAGTAGATAGCTTAACCATCGGAGCTGCTGTGTGCACAGCTTCCATTTGTTCAATATCGAGCAATGTTCCTGGACCTGATGGGGCCATGGTTCTTTTGTCCTTAATAGAATCTCATCAGAACTTTTTGAAGAGGGATCACCGGACCCAAAAAATGAACGTTTTTTTCTCTCTCTGTCTACAGATGAGTTTCCCCAGCAATTTCTGTTTTTGTCCCGGATTTCCAACATCCACAGTTCTTTGCTTTTGGTTCTTTTGTCTTTCCTCATTAGGGTCATGTATAACACAGGAAAATTGACAGATATCTGTTAGGGAAGGGTGCGAGGACATATAACCCCCAGGTAGCTCAATGCAGTTAGTAACCAGCTTTGATCTGGTTTAATGGCAGAATTAGGAACCGGAGCAGGCCAATTGGCTCCTTGAGGCTACTCAGGCATTCAGTAAGATACACTCCATATTCCAGCTTACCCTTGCTATATCCCACTTATCTACCTGTGCTTTAAAATTATCCAAATGCTCTGCTTTTTGAGGAAGAGCATATGTCTTAGACACAGAACTCTCTTTTTCTCCTTATCTCTCTAAGTAGGTGACCCCTTATTTTTCAACAGTAACAAATAGTGCCAGGTGATCCCTCAGGTGGAAACGTCCATCATAGAATCCCTACAGTGTGGAAGCAGGCTGTTCAGCCCATCAAGGCCATACTAACCCTCTGAAGAGCAACCCACTGCGCCCCCCCCCCCCCCCTTTATCCCCTTGCATTTCCATCTAGACTGCACACAATGGGCAATTTAACATGGCCAATCCACCTAACCTGTTTATCTTTGGACTATAGGAGGAAATCAGAGCACCAGAAGGAAACCCATAGAGAATATGCAGACTCCACACAGAGAGTGCAATTGAACCTGGGTCCCTGGTGCTCTGAGACAACAGGTGTTAACTACTGAGTCACTGTGCTCTTTCTACCAAGACCTCGTAGGATCTTGTATGTTCCTATCCAATCACATCGTACTCTTCTAAAGCGCAATGAATACAAATCCAGCCTGTCCAATCTTTGCTTATAAAACAATCCATCCATTAAAGGCATTAGCCCAGTGAACCTTCTTTGATTTCTTTGAACACATTTACATCCATCCTTAAAACGGTGTCCAATATTATGCACAATAAAGAACTCCGGGATTGGTCTCATCAATGTTCTGTTTGCTTGAAGTAGTCTCCTTACTTTTCCATTCACTCCCTCTCACAATCAATAATAACATTCTATGAGCTTTCCTAATTACTTGCTATACCTGCATGTTAGCCTTTTGTAATTCATGTACTAATATCCCTCTGCATCTCAGAGCTCTGCATGCGCTCTCTATATAGATAATATACTTCTATTTATTATTCCTATCAAAGTGCACAACTTCACATTTTCCCATATTGCATTCTATTTGCCAGAACTTTGTCCACTCACTTAGTATTGATATGATCCCCTTTCCAGCCTCCTTATGTCCTCTTCACAATTTCTTTTTGTACACAACTTTATGACATCAGCAAATTTGGTGACCGTACCAGCAAGTAATTCAGAAAACAAATAGAATGCTTTCATTTATTATGAGGGTAATTGAAAATAAAAATAGAGAACTAATGCCCTGGTTATACAGAGCACTGGTGAGGCCATATCCAGAGGACAATGCACAGTATTGGTCCCCTTACATAAGGAAGCTGTTCAGGTAATGGCTAATTAGACTAATGGCTGCAATTCATAGCTGTTTTGAGGGAAAAGTTGGTCAGACTAGAATAAAGAACAAAGAACAATACAGCACAGGAACAGGCCCTTTGGCCCTCCAACCCTGTACTGCCACATTTGGCCCTTCCGTACTGAAACTGTCTTCACTTACAGGATCCATATCCCTCTATTCCCTTCCTATTTATGTATTCATCCAGGTGCTTCTTCAATGCTGCTATTGTGTCTGCTTCCACCACCTCCTCTGGCAGCGTGTTTCAGGCACTCAGCACCCTTTGTGTGAAAACCTTGCCTCAAACATCCCTTTTAACCTTCCCTTCTCGCACCTTGAAGTTGCATCCCCTAATAATTGACCCCTCCACCCTTGGAAAAAGCCTTGTACATTCCAAGTTGAATTGAATCCTTTATTGTCACGTGTATTCAATGTAAAAATATAGTGGAGTGTGTAACTTCGATGTACGTACATGGTGCCATTATCATTAACTTAGAATAAGGCAAAAAAAAACCTTGAGAGTCCAACTTTCCTTTTCACTGGTGCAGTCCCACTCCGGGCTTTCCAGCCGTCCCCATGCCTCCACCAGAGTC